>NC_142736.1:17744208-17905041 GCF_051943395.1 Hippocampus bargibanti | reverse complement strand
GCGGGATGTTGAAGCACAAAAAATGGCAGGACAAAAGTAAACGATTTACCCAAAAAAAGTATGAGTCACAATGACAGCTGTGATAAATGCTAAGATCATCCAGAATAATACGTCTCTTTCCATTGTACATTCCTTTTCACAATGACAGCTGTGATAAATGCTAAGATCATCCAGAATAATACGTCTCTTTCCATTGTACATTCCTTTTTAATGGCACTATATCTCAGATGTGATGTGATTGTCATCCTAATGCCCACAAGTGCTTCTTAGTCACGGAGAAAAATCTGTGAAAATACAATAAAAACAAACACAATGGTCAAAAGGCACCAACAAAGAGTGGATGATAATAAAGTGATATATACAAACACAGAAAATTTGTCAATAATCGTGCTCGGAATCAAATCACACACAGTTAATCAATGTCTTCCCGTTTAGCTTTCACACTACTCTGTCCTTGCTTTCACTTTCACAAATCCTGCTCAATCTCCCGGTAGTTCAGATTGGTGGTTGATCAGTCTGTGCACAACTTGGCTTTCATCACACAAGCAAGTCTGCTCAGCGTGGGAAGAAAAACAAAAAGAAATGAAGGTGACTTACCTGTGAGCCAGGGTAATGCCTGATTGAGCTATAACAAACCAACAGGCGAGAAGAAAGGGTAAGGGCGGAAAGGGAATAGAGACTTGGGGAAAATACTTGACTGAGTGCTTTCCAAGCTATGAACTGCGAAATGTGAAATTCCATGGTCAGTTGGCCTATGCGCTTTATGTACCAACATCAGTTGTCACTGCCAATATCTGTTGAAAGGGGATCAAACCTTTTCGTCACTGCTTCCTCTCTTTGTAAAATACCTCCCACTGAAGGTTCGTTCGGTAAGCTGAAGGTTCGTTCCGTAAGCCCTCCCCCACTGCCCGTCTTTAAAACTCATCTTAAAACTATTTTATACTGTTCGGATTTTGACTCAGCATGAGACCTGAATTCTACTTTGACTGTATTTACACTTTATACTAAATTTATTGTTTCATTGCATGTTGGTGCATGAATTGTTTTTGCTCCATGTCCAGCAGTTTGTATAAAGCGGTGGTTGTTTTAACCCTTTCATGCACCCTGAACCTGATAACACAATAAGTTACCTACTGAGGTAACCGCTGTCCTTAAAAAGGGTTAAAGTGCTCTGTGAATACAGTTGAGTTTAGACTCTTCTGGTGAGGTAAATTTAGAAGACATTATTTTATTTATTTATTTTTTGGGTGGGGGGACTTTAAAAACAACTATTCCCCGATAAAAAAAAAGCTAATGTCTGTATCACTGATACAGACATAGTATGCATTCCTCACTCAGAGATGTCGATTGGATGGGCTCCGTGCAGATATACTTTCTTCATCAACCTGTCCTTGGTCGCTGTATTTACTCCTCACAGTGTTCTCATTTGTCGAACATGCACAAAAGAGACAACAGCTGGCGTATTATGCTATATTCTTTTAGCATTGCTGAATACTCACACAGAGGGAAATAATAGAAATCTCCTCTCCCAGAGCCAGCAGGGACTTCCAGTGTTTTCCAGAGATAAGGAATGTTTGGCACCATTCACACCAGAAACATTGAAACAAATTGAACCCCTCATTTTCTCCGTCAGTTGTTTGTAAAATATCATCATGTTGAAAATGTCCACTTCAGTGGGAGCAGATAGCGTCCCTTGTACCGAAGAATTTATTATGATAGCTAATTTGCAGTTTTTACATATTCTTTGAGAACTATTGATGATAAAAGTGGAGCATTCTTCCCAATAACACTCATGTGCAATGTCTTACTGAAGGGGACATTGTTTTCTGGTATGCAATTCGACTTTTGTCTCTATGTGTGTGTGTGTGTGTGTGTGTGTGTGTGTGTGTGTGTGTGTGTGTGTGTGTGTGTGTGTGTGTGTGTGTGTGTGTGTGTGTGTGTGTGTGTGTGTGTGTGTGTGTGTATGTGTATGTTTGTGTGTGTGTGTGTGTGAGTGAGTGTGTTTGTGTGTGGAGAGAGTGGGGACTGGGGTATTTTGCATCCATATGAAAAGCTTTGTATGCAAAATCATTGTACTTTTGGATTTACTGTTGAATGACTTTTTGTGACGAGTCTTTATTTGCTTGTAGAGCAAACCAGGTGATAATAGGCCCCCTCCAACAGCGATTGAAACTGTAGTTGTGAAACCATTTCACAAGTATGAAAAGAGGGTGAAGCTTTGAGGCTTTCAGGAAAAACTTTCATTGTCCATTACAACTGAACCCTTGCAAGTCAAAGATCTTCTTACCTGCTTTACCTGCTGTTTCAACATGTTCCATCAGGTAGGGAGCTGTATTCAGCCGCGGCTTGAGTACCGAGTTTCATAAGCAAGTTCAAAAAGCATATTCTCATTTCTTTTTCAGAAACTCTTAATCTGAGCTACGGCTCTTGAAAACATGGCCATTTGTCCGGTAATGAGACCAATATTTCCCTTCGGGGGCTTAGGGATTTATCGTCTGTCATATTTATGGAGAGGTCCCAGTTGGCGATGGAAGCAAATGAACATGCATACACACATAAAGTGAAGGGTAAGAAATGGTAATTCAGAGTCACAGAAGGGAGGTGTAAATCCAGGCCTCATTGTGAATTCAGCGCGGCGGCTGTATTGTGCAACGGTGAGCCCCTTTATTCAATTGAGGCACCATCCATCCTGGTTATGGCAATAAGAACGCACGTACTGGGAGCTCCCACAACAACCTTAGACCCACTCCAACACACAAGGGCTGATTGCACAGACATCAACCGATACTAGAGGATTACTAAGACTCATTAGGACACTAAAGGACTGATACAAATCTCTAAAGGACCATTACAGGCAGCTCCGCAATGATAAAGTATCCATTTTGGCATTGCGAGTATGGACGCATGTGCCTGACAATACCTGGGTGTGAGTGGGTGAGCCAATTGCGGCTTGTATGTTTGTTCAATCCATTGTCTGCCCTAAAATCACTCCAAGAATTTGAAAAGCAAATAGAGAATAACAACAATAAAAGCCCTTCTGATTGACAGAAACCATTTATGGTATCCTTGACTTTCATTCAATGAGAAATCTGATAGGCCCAATCCTTCCTTTGACCCAAAAAGGTATAAAGAGAGTGACAAGAGTGAGAGTAATTATTTTGTGTGATGTCTTGTTTGACCACATCAGAGGGCGAAGGCATCTAATGTGTCCCTGCCTCAACCGCCAATGTGCAACGGTAAGGCAAAAACTTGTACAGAAGGCACATTCGAAGTGCTTACTGGAGGATGTTAGAAGCGTTACCGTCGTTACAATTAATATGTAGTTGAGCGTATAGAACCGATACACTTCACAAAAGAGACGGGCCAACCTTGCCTATTTGCTGAACTTGGTAAACTTAAGAGTTGGTTTGTCGGTGTGTATTGCAAATCCACATTTGAAAGTGTTAGAAAATGACCTCTACAAAAAGCATTTTAGCTAAAAGTTAGAACAAGCCAGTATTAACAAGCCTGAAGAGAAATACTTCATGTCAACATATGCACAATGTTCATTGCACATGTAAATATTATGAACAATTGTCTTCACATTTGATTGGTTTCATTTGGTTAAGAACAATTGATGCGTTCCTGCTTTGGTAATGTGCTTTGTTTGGGCAAGTGTGAAGGCATCGATAAAACCCTGATGAGTATCAAGCAAGTGCACTGAGAGCAGTGAAAGAGGTAAGGAGTGTAGAAAATCAGAAACAATTCAAAGAGTGAGGGTAAGAGGATTAGAAAAAGAACCAATACAATCTCTCTCTATCCATTTTTTTTTCAATGTATCCAGAACAGGCTGCAGGGGCAACAGCAGACATGTCCTGGGTTGTATGCCGTTTCGGGAACAGCTTACCAAGGAGTTCAGGGATATTCTAATGCCAAGCCACTTCGACTAACTGAAGCGGACAATCAGCCACTCCTCCGCCTTGAGCCTTTCACATCCCGTCTCTCAGGGGGAAGTCAGACGCTCAGAAGGAGGAAACTCATATGGGCCACTTGCATCCGTGATCAAGTTCTTTTGGTCGTGACAAGTTAGCTTGTGACCATAAGTGAGAATGGAGACCTGAATCAATAATCTCATTATTCACCACAACAGACCAAATCTGCCTAACTGCAAACGCTCTATTAATCCACCTATTGGATTGGATTTGATGTACCTTTACTCGTCTCGCAGTGGAGAAATGTACATTTCACAGCAGCAGAGTTATGAAAGGAAGAGGAAAGGAAATAAATAAGTAGAAAAACAAAATTAAGTTATTCAATTATTGATTTCCCGCTCCATTCGAACAAGATGACTATATTTGAACTCCTCCACTGGGGGCAGGATCTCATCCCCTACCTGTAGAGGACCCTCCATACTTTTATGACTGTGGATCATGGCCTCATTTTCCCATTACACCCGGCCGTGAACCACTCCGTCCAGCTATCCGAATCAAATTCCGTGGGGGGAAAAAAATTAAAGAATATAGACAGAAACTGTGACAAAATATAGTCCCACTCTGATCAGAAACAATCGACCAGAAATACAGTAAAGTCTCGTTATATCGATATTCAAGGGAGTCCGAAAAAATATCGATATAACCGGGACTATCGATATATCCGACCCTGTTTGCATGTAATTTTCTCCGTGCGTGCATAGAAATAGTATCGATATAACCGGGACTATCGATATATCCGATATCGTTATAACGAGACTTTACTGTATAGTTAAATCTTTGACATTGGTCATAAACGTGCCAGTGTCATAGAATTTGGTCTTCTGTACTCCCAGAGCAGACTCCACACAGTAGTCAAATATTTTTTCCATGTCAAAAACATATGAGTTGAGACAACACCCATCCCACTAAGCAGAATCCTGCAGTGTGAAATTCGATCACACTTTTCCCTAGCCAGCACAAAAAAAATAATACTGTTCCTTCAGAATCTGACAAAAATAAATATGACAAGCAACAAACAGTTTTGCTCTTTTAAGTTCTCCCTACAAGTCCTCCATTTAAAACACACCATATTTTGTTAAGGTTTTGATTCAGCTTTAGCTAGAAACGGTCTGCGAGGTTTGATAGAGCCTCTGCCTTGGAGGTTAAGACACAGCCGACTCAACATGCCTGTTTCTCTCGCTTCACTTATGTCATGGCCCAATAAGGTCTAGTTCATGTATTCCTTCCAACCTGATATCTCCATCATGTTCTATGTGCATTTGAATGGGCAGATACTTACAACATAACACACAAATAGTATCACTTCTACAAAATAGCACAAAACATGATTATTTCTAATGAAGTGTAGCTTGTGTGTTGGAGAGCACCGAGGTGAGCTTATTGAGTCTGGCCTCAGTTAGGATCACACTGAGCTCTCGTCCCGCTGCCTTCCCCTTAAATCTGCACTCATGACAATGTCACACAATCTTTCCTTATGCTCTCTTCTCGGAGTTTACACGCTGGTTCTTACTCATTCCCTCTATTTTTGGCATTCTGTGTCTAATTCTCTTTGGGCGTGTCAGTCTATTTCCATGTATCATAATGAGGATAGTCACAGATTTGAATTGAAGTGAGACGTTTTTATGCAAGAAAAAGGCACAAGATGAACAAAGAGTCACGTTTTGTGGTTAACATTTGAAGATTTGGACGGAAATGGGTCTACGACAGTACTAATTAGGACAAAAAGAAAAAGAATGAATCAGCAGAAATGAGGCACTTGTGTTATTTGACTTGACTTGAGTTGCGACTCCACAATGAAACCAGTTTGGTACAAGAATAGATAAGTAGCGTAACTAGGGGTTGGATGGTTTGTAAAAATTGTATGAACCTTTCTTTTGGACTGCTGTGTTTCTGTTTGGATAGTCATGAACCTCAGGCACCCTCTACTTAAAGACAAAGTGAAGCGATGTAGCAGCTCTTTACAGCATGTCAAATTGCTGTCATATAGAGCAATACATGTAGTCCTACAATGACATATACGTCAAGTACTTTTCTGGTTGTGAGTGTGTCCGCCATATTTGATGTGGCAGTGGTCCATGAGACACAAGTGGTTTTAATTCCATGAATGCATCCGTAAATTAATGCAACGTACAAAGTACACAACATTTATGTATTTCTTTCATTTATATTCACGTATTAATTAGATTTGAGCAATAGATTGGCACCAAAAACTATCGATAAATCTTTTGTTTGCACATTGTAAATGTTGCACAAAATCAGCATATTTCAGTATTTATCAACACATTAACATTAGTGTGAAAAAGAACGTCAAATTACTTTTTTTTATCAGTGTAATTACTTCTCCATTTCAGTTGTAAACATTCATTTTTTTCAAGGTCATGTACTTTTTGCACTTAATCAAATCAAATAATCAAATCACACTAACTTGATTGATTTTGGTTTCCACAGAGAATTGGGATTTTGTTGGGAATTAATTCAACAGATGCAATTTCTGGCCTCCACAGTGCAAACAATACATTGAAAACACACACATCTGAAAATAAGGGCAGTAAAACTGAACTTAATAAAAAAATACAAAAACATAAATATAAAATAAAATAAAAAAATGAATAAAATATAATAAATATAGTAAAAAAATAAACTAAAATAAAAAAAAAAAAAATAAAATACAAAATAAAAATACAAAATGAAAAATGAAAAATGAAAAATGAAAAATAGCAATCAGCAGACAACCAAGTGATTGTTGTTGTTATTGTCATTTCAGATTTGTGACCTGCACATTTCCCACTTACCTATGGAAATCAGTCATATCCAACATTGCAACTAGCAATACATATTTTGGTTATAATACTGAATTCCATGATTACTCATGTTGCAAACATAGAATACGTACACATATTTAGAGAGCGCAGAAGTGTTGTTGCGAGTCAGACAGTGATTGGGTTGCTGGCTACACTAAACACTTAGATGTACTGATTGGCAAAAGTTAACTTAAAGGACAACCGACGTCACTTTTTTGTTTCTTAACTGACATCAGAAAAACGTTTTATATTATCTAAAATACCCAAAACACGCAGCATAATATTTTTATTCAAATGCAAAACACCAATAAAAATAAATTAGTGTCCAAAACCTGCAAAAAATTGAGCTTTGAATTGAGCATTTTCAGAAAGTCCCGCTCCCATTTTGTGACGTCACGCCAAGACGTCTTGCATTGCTTGAGAATCAAAACAATGGCTTCAGATTCGGAGAATATGCTTTCTTGTTACACCTCCAGTTATGAATATGATTCAAATAGTTCTGAAGAGGAAAGCATACATGTTTGTAATCGATTAAAGAATTTATGCCATGCCATTTTGAGGCAACATTGGGGAGAAACGATCACCAGAGAATAGGCACAAAATGGCGACCTCCTGTGGCCACCTCCGTTTCCACAGGCTGATAAATTCCTTATACGGAGCTTGGACACCCTCTTCTGGCGGCTTTTGGGTGCAACACAAGGTTTTCAGACCAAACAATACAGCAAAATACATTGACGTGATGGAAGGACTGCTACAATGTGTCTTTTTTTCATGCAGGGGGCGTTCCTTTAGTGACGTCACGTACGGACTCGTCACCAACTCAAAAACGGTCAGCATCATGTTGTAGTGGGAAGGCTGGTGAAAGGGGAGAAGGGAAGGTGACAGACAAAGGGGTGACGAGTGTGCAGGAACACACTCCTCCGTGTCCTCAGGAATATGCAAACAAGACAGGTCAAGCTGACATCAATAACTCCTGCACAAGGAAAGGAGCAACTCTTGTGCTTTTATTCACTAAAGATGGATTTGGATGGTCTTTATGGATATGCTGAATATATGTGAATAGAAAGAGAGAGAAATATATTTGGCACATGTTTCAAATGATGACAATTACTTGAAAAGCATCTAATATCCCTAGTTTTCCCAAAAGAATACACAAGCAACATTTTCGATGTTTTGTCATCTCTTCAGATGTAGAGTGACGACTTTAAAGTATGACAACAGCCCTGTTCCAGGAATTTTGCTTCTGCTGCACAATTTCAAAAACAATTGAACAAAGCATATCTCGCCACAATGCTAGTGATGGTCCAAGACCATTAGCCTGTTACACACATGCAAATATAGGTCGAGTCAGGATTCTTCTGTGTTGCTCTTATCTCCTTCTTGTGTGTCCTGATAAATCACTTTGTGCAATTCTAATTCATCCATCATCCTTACAGTCGATCACGGCCCAATTTTTGTTGCAGCTGAGTAAACAAAACACGTTGTAAACCATCTTTGACCTGACTTTGTGCAGAACAACTTTTTTGTTCACAGGGATAGAAAGTGAGCGGATTTATAATGACGCTGCAGAGACAAAAGTATTCGTATTAGGAAACAGGCAGTGAAACTAGCTATAACATGGACTTCCCACTTTTCTATGTCAGATGTTCCACAACACAGCAACATTTGTCCATTTTTTTGTCCATTTGACCACAATGGTGTATTGGCTTTTTCGTTCAATTGCTAAAAAAGCAACAATAACACAGTCTTCTGTCAATTTATTTAAATCCCTGCGATATATATTTTAACAATACTGGAAAAGTAAGTAATCCATGATGAAATTATGTTTTATTTATTTATATACTTTTTGTTCTACTTCTGCCTGTCATTATTTTGCTGCCGTAAATTATGAGACAAAAGGTTCATAAATTTAAACAATCATGGTTTGGATTTTTTTTAACTTAAAATGTTCTAAATCGTCAGAACTATGCTTTTTCAGTAAATATTATCTAGAAGACAAATTATCTGATTGAAATGAAAACGAAACATTAGCTTTCACTTCGGGGAAAAATAATCAACATGTGATGCAGTACCGACCAAACCAGTCATGAAAGTCCACCCTGTACTGGTTACAGATGTTAATTATTCATTAGAAATTATGATAACTATTTAGAGAAAAGCATGCCACCCATCCAAGAAAGGAGCAATGTTTGTTAACTAACTGGTAAATGTCAATGTTTACAGTGCCTCCTCATAGTCTTTTAAACTAATTTCACATTAATGAATAAATCATAGCTTTCTTCTGTTTTTTTTTTCTTTTAGTGTTCTTTAATTAATTAGTTTTACATGTTGCAATCTTTCAATTTAAATGTCACCTTTGGACCTCTTTCTATCTGCTTATTTGAAGATGTTGCCAATTTGTCCTCCCAGACCATTAAAGTGTCGTATCTTGTCAAGTTAATGGAATTGCTGTGCCGTATGGACTTGGGGTCTTTCTATCCGCCTATTCAAGCTCACAGCTTCCAGCTAATAATCGTGGGATCAGTAACTCCCATTCTTAAAGGTAGCATAATATAAACGGCATCAGAATAAAGCCTCAGTCCCCTTCTCTGTCCTGTGGAGGTCACAAAACACATTTCATTATTTCCCTTTCATCCTTTAATCCTCTCCTACCTGATGTAAGCACGGCAGCAAGGCGTGCGCACACAAACACAGCAATGGTCAATGGGAACTTTTGGATCATAAATATTGATGTGCAGCATTGCTCCTTGGTGAAAGTGGATTTCTACATGCAGAGCAGCAAGGCTTGGGGCACAGAAATTGCAGGCTCGAGGAGAAAAAGAGGCAAATGTGCATTCATACTGACGAATGCTTGATTTTATTATCTTGATGACTAATTTGGCCCAGGAGCATGTCACCAAGTCCATGGAGATTTTATGATTGCAACTCCACCCCCGCCGCGTGATGTTTTTGACATTACTCGGTTCTGAATTGTGTGGACCATGGTGGTGCACGGTGGACTGTTTCCACTAATTTTGAATGGAAACATCAATCATTTAACTTCACATGGCATTCAACCTCAAATGACACCAATGATTCTGAATAAATGTTGTCTCAATTGAACACTGTTGACCATATGACACCATTAGCAAACCATCACCATCACTCCCAACAAGTTGTTAGAATCCCAAAACAAGTGCTTGCAGAAGATGATCGGGTGGCATGATCACTTATCGTGTATTTTTATTTAATTTTAGTAAGAAATTAGGAATCAACCTTTATTTGGGGGAGAAATTCATTGAACAACACGACTCAAAACTGAAAGGGATTGATGCATGAGCAGTGTGAAACTTTAAGATTATTTAAGGAAACTATGGTCCAGATATCAAACAAATCCAATCATTTTTTTATTTAGCTTTTTATCACAAAAGGGCTTCACAAGCACATAATTGTCAAAAATGAGGAGAAGAGAAACGGCTACAATACGGGCCAAATTTGTGATGTGGAGGAGAGAGACAAGTAGAGAACTTGCTGCCTCTGTTTTAGCTCTCAAGAGTCTCAAAAAGTATGCGAGTAACAGGCACTTTATAGAGCACAAGGAAGCACTAAATAGGAAGCTCCTTTGTCTTATTTTACGAATATGGTCAGTTAAAAAAAAGAGCCTGAATGTATCGGTCAACTAGAATGGTCCATATATTAGCAGTGGTGTAAAAAAATACATCTAGGAATATGCATTTTTATTTTTTTTCTAGATCCTTAAAGTCAAACCAATAAAGGTACAGGTGGGACAAAGTAGCTCAATATCGGCTTCTTTGGCTTATTGTGTATCGTATTGGTTACCAGACAGTGGTAACCAATACATGCATGCTTGTTGAGATACTTTTTTTATGCAAATGGGACCAGTAATGCACCAAACAAAATCCAAGCAGAGCAGACCATTATTTCAGTCACTACATCCCAAATAATTATGTTTTACCGACTAGAACCATTAATGCTCACATTGAGATATTACAATAAGCTTACATTGTTAATGAAATACAGTAGGTTGAAATTGTTATTGCCATTGATATGGCTGGTTGCTTTGGACTGATTTTGCGTAGCCTTGCGGCAGGGCCTTCCACCAACAGGTGGGGCAGACTGCCCTGTAGGTGTTCAGAAGGTTGATCATAAGAAAGCAAACATTAAACTTGTTTTTAAATCTTTTAATTTGTTTCGCCTTGTGGATTCTTGGTGGTGGTGGATTCTGACCAATTGGTTTCTTTTTTTTTCTTCTTCATTTTCTTTTTTAGAATGCAAATAAACTGAGCACAATGGTGACCTACAAACCCTTCTCCGGAAATCAAAATCCCCCCTTCTTCTAATCGTAGGGACCAATAACACTCCCTCGCGTAATGATCAAGGGTTCGGAAATGAGACAGAATTGGAAACGATAGTTTCAAAATATGAAAAAAACACCTTTCTGGAATTAAAACCACTTATGGTTGGTTCACTTTAGGAGTGCACTCACACTGGTCCAGTTCACTTGTACCAGGCTCTGGCGCAATGATATACAACAGGGGTCTCAAACTCAATTTATCCGGGGGCCGCTAGAGGCAGAGTCTGGGTGAGGCTGGGCCGCATCAGGATTGTCACAAGAAAAGCACATATAAAACATTTTAATGTTCTCAAAATCTTTATTTTTAACACACACAAAATGAATTAAATGAATAAATGAAAACATTAATAAAAAATAAATTAACCAATAATAAATAAATAAAATAATTATAATGATCATAAGGCAGATACAGATGACTGAAAAAAACAGAGGAAACTAATTATTTTAATAAAGTTTCAAATGTCTGTATTCACAGTTCTTTAACCTTTAACTTTCTGAACATAAATAAAATATTGAACGTGAACTGTCCAAAACATGGCTTCTCTTGCCTACTTCTTGCTGCTAGAGACCTGGCAGCGCTTCTTTTCACAAAGCAGAGCCACATTTGGCTTGAGGGAGGAGGGAGTGGAGAATCTGAGTAGGGCTTGAAGATGCTCATTAGTAAGTCTGGACCTGTACTTGGACTTATTGAAGTTCAAGGTGGAGAAGTGCTTCTCACATAAGTATGTGCTCCCAAAAAGACACATGGTCCGCTTGAACATTCAGGAAAGTTCAGGGAAGCTGGGGGTTAACTCTCTCAAACATTGCCCAAGCTTGTATGTTTCTCTATTCACATCCCTGAACTTGGCTTTGATTGCAGAGTGGCACTGTAGGTCACAGAGCTCTATTTGGAACACAGGAGGGGCATCTTGCACATCAAAAGAGAATGGCTCGGCAAAAATTTGAGTGTCTTGAAGTCTGCAAATATGTGATTAAATTCCCTCTGTAGCTCCAAAATGGGGGTTTGTTCCATGGTTTGTTCACCTGTTTGTTCAGCTCCACACACAAGTTTTATTCATATCAATCATGCGGGCCGCACTAACATTAATCTTTCATGTCAAGGCGGGCCGCAACATATTATTTCGGGGCCGCAGTTGGCCTGCGGGCCGCGAGTTTGAGACCCTGAGATACAGTATACTCTATCCACATGTGACATCAAACGCGATACAGAAGGATTATATATTTTATCCTTGTTCTTCCCATTTCTTTCTGCATTCATTATATTTACAAAATATCTGCCGTAATAGCTGCTGGTAGAAATAGAATAATATCTTTTTAGTATTCAGTTCTCACTATGTTATTATTGTTTTGATTAGGAAATTATATTTAGAGCATCAGGCATATGTCCTTGAAGGAAACATCACATTTTTTTAATTGTTCATCATCATTTGTTTAAATGTTTTCTGTATTCTAACAGTCCCACTTCCATCTTGATCATTCAACAGAGACAGAGGCTTTGTTTACATGAGTATTATCTCATGACCCAAAAGATGGATGGAATATGTCAGACCTTGAAATTACCAACCTAAACGTGATGCGACAAGCATGCAGCAACATGAGTCTAAGTCAAAGTCAAAGTCAGCTTTATTGTCAAATATGCTAATATGCATGACATACAGCACAGATGAAATTAATGTCCTCTCGGACCCAGCGTGCAAGACATGCAAGGCACTTATAACGTGGCTGAAAAAGACATACAATTGACAACAGACAATACATGTAATTTTTGTATGTAAAGTGAGGTAGTGACATAAGTAAAGTGAGGAAGTGACGTATATAAAGTGACGTAATGTAGTAATGCAAAAACGAACAACAAGAAAGGGTTGAAGTGAGGTCTTGCAGAAAAAAAATGAGAAAGAAGAAAAAAATAGAGTTCAGGGTGATCGTACAGCATGTAGCGTGTACTCAGAGTTCGGTGAGTGTGGCAGTGGGAAGGGGCAGGCTGGGCAGGGCTGGGAGGGAGTTGAGTCTCTGGACTGCCTGGTGGCAGAAACTGTCCTTGAGCCTGCTGGTCTTGGCTCGGAGACTCCGCAGTCTCCGACCCGATGGCAGCAGGCTGAAGAGGCTGTGGGAGGGGTGGGTGGGATCGCCAGCGATCCGGATGGCTCTGCGGGTGAGGCAGGTGTTGTAGATGTCCTGAAGGGGGGGAGAGAGAGACACCAATGATCTTCTCAGCTGTCCTCACGATGCGCTGCAGAGTCTTACGGCAGGACACGGTGCAGGCGCCGTACCACACGGTGATACAGCTGGACAGGATGCTCTCTATGGTACCGCGGTAGAAGGAGGTCGTGATGGGGGTCGGGGCTCCAACTCTTTTGAGCTTGCGGAGGAAGTACAGGCGCTGGTGGGATCTCTTGGCCATTGATGACGTGTTGTGGCTCCAGGACAGGTCTTCGGATATGTGCACTCCCAGGAACTTGGTGCTGCTCACTCTCTCCACTGCAGCACCGTCGATGGTTAGTGGAGCATGCTGGGGGCGCACTCTCCTGAAGTCCACAACAATCTCCTTCGTCTTCTCCACATTCAGACGAAGATTGTTGTCCTTGCACCACGTGGCCAGGCGGCTGACCTCGTCCCTGTAGGCTGTCTCCTCGTCGTTGTTGATGAGGCCCACCACAGTTGTGTCATCCGCAAACTTTATGAAGAGGTTGGAGCTGGGTGATGATGGTGAGCAGTCGTGCGTGAGCAGAGTGAAGAGGAGGGGGCTCAGCACACACCCCTGGGGGGCCCCTGTGATCAGCGTCATGGTGCTGGAAGTATTGTCGCCAACTCTGACTGCCTGTGGTCTCCCCGTTAGGAAGTCCAGCAGCCAGTTGCACAGGGAGGTGCTGATCCCCAGTTTGCTCAGTTTATCGGTGAGTTGTTGGGGGATGATTGTGTTGAATGCTGAGCTGAAGTCGATGAACAGCATTCTGTCGTAGGAGTCTCTGGTCTCCAGGTGGGTGAGCGCTGTGTGGAGAGCAGTGGAGATGGCATCATCGGTCGAGCGGTTGGGCCGATATGCAAATTGGAAGGGGTCATGGTTGGGGGGGAGGGCAGCCTTGATGTGGTTCATAACTAGCCGCTCGAAGCACTTCATGAGGATAGGAGTGAGTGCGACCGGGCGGTAGTCATTGTGGCAGGTGGGGGACGACTTCTTCGGGACCGGGATAATGGTGGTGGCTTTGAGGCACGTGGGCACAACAGCCTGGCTCAGAGAGCTATAAGAGATCAGCAAAAGGGCAAAAATAATGTTAACCGAGCAGTGTTTCTTAGTTCAGCCATACTGCCTGAAAGTCAGCCATACTTGTGTGCACCATGGACATCTGCCAATCCCAATCCATCTCAATGTTTTCAACTGATTGATATTTTGCGTGTGTGTGTGTGTGTATGTGTGTATGTGTGTGTGTGTGTGTGTGTGTGTGTGTGTGTGTGTGTGTGTGTGTGTGTGTGTGTGTGTGTCACTGACACCCTGTACATGATGTGTAACCCTTGTGTCTCTCATCTCATCTTATTTTCCGTACCGCTTATTCCTCATTAGGGTCACGGAGGTTGCTGGAGCCTATCTCAGCTGTCTTCGGGCACGTGGCGGGGGACACCCTGAATTGGTTGCCAGCCAATCGCAGGGCACACAAAGACATACAACAGTCACTCTCACACTCACACCTAGGGACAATTTGGAGCGGTCAATCTGCCTGCCATGCATGTTTTTGGAGTGTGGGAGGAAACCGGAGGACCCGGGGAAAACCCACGCGGGTCCGGGGAGAGCATGCAAACTCCACACAGGGAGGCCGGACCGGGATGCGAACCGGCGACCTCTGCACTGTGAAGCCGGTGTGCTAACCACTCGACTACCGGGCCGCCCCCCTTGTGTCTCTGTTGAGACGATTATTCTTCTGTTGTATTTGAAATTGACACCTACAAAAAGGAAATTGTGTTCATAAGAAATCTTCGAAAGCCTTGGCTAAGGCAGATGTCAATGGGTGAAGTTTCTTTGAATTGTGTTGTTCTGACTGACAAAACTCAAGGATAATGTATGCAGACTCATGGCCTGCCTGGAGTCATGCAGGAAGAGGGGTCATCTCTCTGCCTGCATATGCAACAGCACATTAGTCTGATCTTTGACAAAAAAAAGCAGTGTTACTCATTGCATGCGAGCTTAGCTCGCATCATCTCCTCCTTGCAATCAGTTAATTACCACTAATCAAGCACCCATGATTTTGCATGAATTAATTGCGCAATTACATCATCATGAAACCTCAAGCAATTACTCCTTAAGTTGTAACAGGAAATAGCCCATCGTTCACATAATTGTTGTGTTTATTCTGTATGCTATTACATGTTTTTCCTAACTGGGATTGTTCATGCACTATACGTCAACATTGTTTTATGATGACTAACTGATGCTGTGGCAACAAGGGAACATCTTCAACTTGCACCATCAGAACATGCATTTCACATCAAAACAGATTCCAGTTCAGAAATATCAAGTATGACAAAAAAACATGACCAAGCCCAGAATGGCATCAATATTTAAAAACACACTTTGCAAATGGTGAGTTGTAAGAATGATGACAGGTGGCGAACATTTCAATATATCGTTGCCGATTTGCGAATGACGTAAGCACACATCTGTGTAAGCTCTCAGTCGTACAGGAGTGGTCCATCACTGAAAAGGTTTCTTCAGCTGTCATCTGTACTTTTTTTTGAAGGTGTCGGACGTTTCGCTTCTTATCCAAGATGCTTCTTCAGCGAACTAAAGAACTAAAGGTAGTATCGGCCCAGTAAGACTTTAGTTCGCTGAAGAAGCATCTTGGATAAGAAGCGAAACGTCCGACACCTTCAAAAAAAAAAAGAAAAGATTACGGCTGAAGAAACGTTTTCATCAATGACGTAAGCACAATTACATCATATTTTTAGCACATTGGCCATTGTACAAATGTGACTGCTGTCAACATCCACACCGTTGCTGGCAATAGTCAGATTTCAGCACAGCAGCTTGGCACGCGCTGGAAATAAAAACAAAACAAAACAAAAAACAAGTAGGTTGGCTCAGTTTTCACTCAAGCTACCGCAGAATGATGTGTGTGGTGTTTTTGGGATGGACTGTACTGCCATCCATCCATTCATGCATTTTCTTATCTGCTTATCCTCAGGAGGCTTGTGGGCCTGCTGCAGCCTATCCCAGCTGTCTCAAGGCTGTTGTAAGGGTCTACCCTGAAATGGTTCCGAGCCAACCGCAAGATATTCATAGATGAACAACCATTCATGGTCACAATCACACCGGGGGAGTATTCCACTAGCCAGCCATGCAAGTTGTTGCCCACCTCCCCAGGAGTGTGGAGGTAGCAACCGAGGACAGAGCTTGCCCTCCTAACCAGTCGGTCCAGCCTCCCTCCCTCATTCCCCCTCTCCCCCCCCCCCCCAACTCTCCCTCTGATTTGATGAGACTTTTGCAGGTTGAAGAATAATGACCAGAAGTCCACATATTCACCTTTGGGTAATTTGTAGATGTACACAAAAAAAACATTAGTTCAATTGCTTACCGAAAATATATATCTTTGGCAAGAGGGCTTTACTAATTGCTGTGTCTTGGAAACGGAGTCAGGTACTTCAGCCCTTCTGATGAGTCTGTTGTATCTCCAAGTGGGGCAGGGAGACATGGTAATGATTATGGAATTACCGTGGCAGAGATTGTGATGGCTATCCTAATGATGTCATGTTACCCTAATTAGTGCTGAGGTGGGGGCACTGGTGGTGCGGGTGAGAGGGGGAAGCGAGGGAAAACGATGAAGAGGAAGATAGAAAGAAAGAGACTGAGAGGAACAGACAAAGACAATTAAGCGGGAGGTTCCGCAAGTTAGTCAAAGATGTCGATTGCACACAGAGAAGGAAAGCGACGGCGGAGGTGAAAGGCAAGACAAAGGAGAGGGGATGTGTTTGAGGGAGTTCATTAACGAAATTTGGATTAATTATTTTTATGACTGTGGCCTACTGAGTTTCCTCGTAGGTTTAATTTCTGAAAGGCTCATCTTGCACTGAAAAGGAAGTCAACTTCCCCTGCTCACTGCCTCTTCCAAATTCCTTCGATGAACATCAGCCCATGAACATTCTTCTTTCTTTTGTTAGTACATGAGTCATAAATGTGACTTTCTGGCTAATTGCATTCCTAGTTTAAGATGAATATACAGAAGATTATAGATAACATTTGTGAACGAGGGAAAATATCGAACAGTTACTATTATTACACTATTTTGTGATTGTTGTGATGCCCATTTAGGTTGATAATGGGAAAACAGTGTTTACGAAGGCCATGCTACTGCGCGAGCAAAAAATAATTAGCATATTATTTGCATGATTTTCGTAAATTTAAAGTGTTTTAACATAATCATAAAATATTCTGTCAGTATATTGACTTCATTTAATTTTTTTAAAACTTCTGAGAATTGACTGGTGATGGGTATTATAAAACGTCACTATTTTGCTTTGACTCACTGAATACGATTCTTGCCAAAGAGTAACATTAATTATGTTTTGTTTTGTTTTCTTTTGTTGTTTTTTTTTTACATCATCCACATATCTGGTTGGCTTTTTAACAGATTGACAGATCCACTGCAATTTGCACTAGTCGAAATTCAGTAATTAGGAGTTGTTAAGTCATCGGCAAGTTACTAAACTCTTGTCGCAGGTTGACTTGAGTCAACATCTTTGTATTTATATTTATATATATTTTTTTTTCTAGTCACCTTGAGAAAAAAATAATCCCAAAATAGCGGTACTGCTTTGCATACCGTTTTTATAGGTATAGGTATTTTGATCAGCACCTCATCCAAGATGGCGCCGCGGATGGCAGCCTCGGTCACACGCTCCCTAGTATTGTTCCTGGTTTTGTCATTTTCATTTGTTTTTTGCGATCCTACGCGACACGAGGGAAGAGTTACTGACAGTGACGTGCAGTCAGTGGAGGCAGGGGAGGCAGTGCCTTACCTGTCATCATGGAAAGCTGCCATGGAAATATCAAATGAAAAAATAAATTAAACAGTTATATGTATTTAGTGATTTGTACTTTAAAGTTCTTGTCCATTTAACTTCACCGTTTTAGGATTTTTTTCTAAATCGCTGAATTTTCACATTTACCGTTCAAATACTAAGTAGAGACGAGCAGTGAGGCACCAGCCGGCTGATCCTCACTATGGATTGCGCAATCACTATGCTTACTGTGCTGGCTTGCTCTGCAGTGAGACCGCATTGCTGTCCTTCTGCATATCCCTATTAAAGCGTGCAAACACGTTTAGTATATGAACTAAATTTCTACAGTTTAGCTGGTGTATATAATGTAGAGTCATTGTACATTATAAACACTGTACTCCAGTGTTTATTTTGTTTTATTTTTATCAAAACGCTGTGCGTAGGTGAGGCACACAGTTCTCCCGCCTCATGACAGGCAGGGGGCGCTTGTGATTCCAGAGATACTTCTTACTCCACGTCTGCAGAATAATAGAATTAGAGACAGAAAGCTACAGTAAGCAGTTAGCAAGTAAAGTGCAACCCTGCAGTCATTTTTTCGTGTTGCTTGGCCTCACTTTCAGAATGGAGGATTACATATCTAAATTGAAAGAATTTTCTAAACTGGACTTTCAATCGAAGCAGGAGGTAATAATTAAAGGAAGACCAACACCGGAGCTAAAAGGTTTGCTTCAGACAACGGGACACAATAATCGCTCTTTTCAGGCGGACTGGTACACACGAAAAGGCTGGCTGTGTGGATGTCCAGCAAGAAACCGCCTTTTCTGCTTTTCCTGCCTTCTGTTCTCAACTTGTGACAATGTCTGGACTCATATGGGATATTGCGACCTGAAAAAACTGGCAGTGATCTCCGTTGAGACAGAGAGACTTTTAAAACTGAAGAAAGATAAGGAAGGCTTCTACAAAGAAGTTATCGATGCCTTTCTTCAGAAGGAGCGGCGCATGGACTAAAGGTAACACGATAAAAACGTTTTTTTTTAATTATTTTTTTTCTATGCTACAGTTTGTATATATAAAAAAATGCTGACATGAAATTTTAAACAAAAGACGTTAACTGTTGCCAATCAAATGGTGAATAAACTACTCTGTAGAGTTCATATGTTTGTAAATCTGACTATGATGACGTCAGTGCCTCACCAGCCATGAACCTCACCGCACGTCACTGGTTACTGAGCATAGGGGAATCCACTCTTGGACTATTTTCACCGACACACCAAAATCTACAAGGTTTTTCGGGGCTGCTCGCGAGCGGCGTAGCAGCTCTGTACGGAGCTTTGAGACGCCGGCGTAGGAGGGGGAAGCGAGCCGGCGTGCTCGTCAAGCTACGGCAGCGTGGATTTCGAACGCCGCTCCCATCGATCCACCTCGCTAATCTACGCTCACTACCAAACAAGATGGACGAACTTCTGCTTCTCACAAAGACCAATAAAACGTTTGCCCGCTCTGCTGCGCTGTGCTTCACTGAGACTTGGCTTAGTGACAGCCACCCGGATTCCGCGCTACACCTACCCGGATTCCGTCTCCTTCGGGCCGACCGTGACACGGAGCAATCAGGGAAATCCAAAGGCGGTGGACTATGCTTCTACATCAACGAAGAATGGTGCACCGATGTCACGATGCTCGACTCACACTGCAGCCCTGGTTTGGAATCGCTGTGTTACGATACTCGAGGCAAGGACGCCGGGCTCGAGTGGCGAGGGAAGGAGGGAAGGCTTGGATCCGAAATGCAACGGCGAGACAGAGATCAGGGTAAAGTCTTTTACTGAGACACGCATGCAAAACAACAAACTCATAAATTGGGGAATGTGCGTAAAGGCAATGGAAGAAATGGCGAACCTGACAGCAAGGTAGTAGTGGGGGTGACTTCCGAAATATTCCGACGGAGACTGAATATCGCATTCGGCAGATATAGTCAGAAGGCACAATCACGGGAATGACAAACAGCTGTGGGAACCCAGGTGCGTGATGATAGGAGGGGCCGTCTCCAGGGAGCAGCGGAGGAGATGTCAGGAGGGGCGGGGCGCACCCAGGACGGCGACGAGATGTGACAGTGCCCCCCCCTCAACGGACGCCTCTTGGCGGCCCACCAGGTTTGGAAGGGTGAGCCGCATGGAACGCCCGGATGAGAGATGGGTCGAGGATCCAGGCCCGTGGGACCCACTGTCGTTCCTCCGGTCCATAACCCTCCCAGTCGACCAGGTACTGCACTCCTCTGCCCATGCGCCTGGAGTCCAGTATCTCCCGCACGGTGTAGACCGGTCCGTCGGCCAACATCCGGGGGGGAGGTGGGGGGGTGGGCGTGGGGGCTAAGGAGCTGGTTTCCACTGGCTTGAGGAGGGAAACGTGAAAGACGGGGTGGATCCTCATGGTGGGTGGAAGCTGGAGCCTCACCGAGACCGGGCTGAGGATGGCCTCGATGGGGAAGGGACCCGTAAAGCGTGGGCCCAGCTTGGCTGAAGACCCTGCCAGCCGAAGGTCCCTCGTGGACAGCCACACATCCTGCCCGACCTGGTAGTTGGGTGCCTGTCTCCGATGACGGTCCGCCAACCGCTGGTTCCGGGATGCGGTGCGTGTTAGGGCTTCCCTGGTCTCCTTCCAGACTCGGTGGGCCCGTCTGAGGTGATGTTCAATAGACGGGACCTCCACCTGGCCCTCCTGTGTGGGGAACAAGGGCGGCTGATAGCCACAGGCGGACATGAATGGGGACCGACCTGTGGCTGCGGAGACCAGGGAGTTGTGGGCGTACTCCACCCAGGGAAGGTGCAGGGCCCACGACGCCGGGTTGTGGAGGCACACGCACCGGAGGGCCGCCTCCAGGTCCTGGTTCTTCCTCTCCGTCTGTCCGTTGGTCTGGGGATGGTATCCAGATGACAGGCTCGCCGACGCCCCTAGGGACCGACAGAAACGCTTCCATACCTTGGACACGAACTGCGGTCCCCGGTCCGACACGATGTCCGTCGGAATCCCGTGGAGACGGACGACGTGGTTAACCAGGAGTTGAGCCGTCTCGATGGCGGACGGCAACCTGGTTAACGGGACGAAGTGGGCCGACTTGGAGAATCGGTCCACAACGGTGAGGACGACCGTCTTGCCACGGGAGGGGGGGAGGCCTGTCACGAAGTCGACGGAGATGTGAGACCAGGGTCTGGACGGCACCGGTAGCGGCTGGAGGAGTCCGGCCGGGGGCTGGTGGGAAGCTTTCCCACAAGCACAGGTCGGGCAGGCTTTCACGAAGCTGGTGATGTCCCTTCGGAACCCCGGCCACCAGAACCGTTGGGCGATGAGTTGGATCGTCCTGTTGACCCCCGGGTGACAAGCTATCTTGGAGGTGTGCCCCCAGATGAGCACCTCCGTGCGAAGAGGGGCGGGGACGAACAGGCGATCCTTAGGACAGCCCCTGGGGATGGGGGTCGTCCCCAGGGCTTGCTGAACTTTTCTCTCAACCTCCCACCTCAGGGCACCCAGGATGCGTTGGGCCGGCAGGATGTTGGTGGTGGTCTCCTCCCTTTCTGCCGGCTCATGGATGCGGGATAGGGCATCGGGCTTGGTGTTCTGTGACCCTGGGCAGTAGGTGAGAGAAAAGTTAAACCGGGTGAGGAAGAGTGACCATCGGGCCTGTCGCGAGTTAAGTCTCTTGGCAGACCGGATGGCCGCCAGATTCTTGTGATCCGTGTAGACGGTGAAGGGGTGTTTCGCTCCCTCAAGCCAGTGTCTCCATTCCTGCAGGGCCAGGACGACCGCCAGCAGTTCCCGATTGCCGACGTCATAATTGGCCTTGGCGGGGCTGAGCCGGCGGGAGAAGAAGGCGCATGGGCGTAGCTTCTGGTCGGTGGGAGAGCGCTGGGAAAGGACGGCCCCTACTCCGGACTCTGATGCGTCAACCTCGACCGTGAACGGGAGCTCGGGGTCGGGATGACGCAGGACAGGGGGGTTGGTGAAGGCACGACGGAGGCGGTTGAATGCCCCCTCAGCATCGGGAGTCCACTTGAAAGGGAGCTTGGTGGACGTGAGGTTAGTGAGGGGGAGTGCCTTCTGACTATACCCGTGAATGAAGCGGCGGTAGAAGTTGGCAAACCCCAAAAACCGCTGAAGCTGCTTGCGCGTCTTTGGGATCGGCCATTCCACCACCGCTTTGGTTTTGGCGGGGTCGGCCCTGAGCTGCCCCTGCTCCACGACAAACCCCAGGAACGACAGAGAGCGGACATGGAAGTCGCACTTCTCTGCCTTCACGTAGAGCCGGTTTTGCAGGAGCCGCGCCAGGACCCGTCGGACGTGTTGCCGATGTTCTTCTGCAGAGCGGGAAAAAATAAGAATGTCATCAAGGTAAACAAAAATGAAAACATTGAGGAAGTCCCTGAGCACATCATTAATCAGATTTTGGAAAACGGCGGGCGCGTTCGTGAGCCCGAACGGCATCACCAGGTATTCGAAGTGCCCTAAAGGGGTCTTGAATGCTATTTTCCATTCATCCCCCTCACGGATCCGGACCAAATGGTAAGCGCTGCGAAGGTCTAATTTAGAAAACATGGTGGCGGACTGAAGGGGCGCGAAGGCCGAATCCATGAGGGGGAGAGGGTATCTGTTCCGGATGGTGATGTCGTTCAGACCCCGGTAGTCAACACATGGGCGCAGGGATCCGTCCTTCTTCTCGATAAAGAAAAACCCTGCGCCCAGCGGGGAACGCGACGGGCGAATGAGTCCCACCGCTAGAGAGGAGTCTATGTAAGTGCTCAGGGCTTCTCGTTCCGGTTGTGAAATGTGGTAAAGTCTGGAGTCCGGTAATGGAGCCCCTGGCTGCAAGTCAATGGCACAGTCATACGGTCGGTGGGGTGGCAGGGATTGGGCTCTGTCCTTGCTGAACACCTCCCGCAGGTCATGGTAACATTGTGGCACGCCCTTGAGGCAGATGGCCTCGGGCGGGCCAACGCGGGAGGGATCTTGCCCTGCCGTAGCCGACCGTAGGCAGTTGGCGTAGCAGTAGGGGCTCCAGTCCTGAATGGTGGGACCCTCCCAGGAGATGGATGGGTCGTGGGTATTGAGCCAGGGAAGACCCAATACCAACGGCGCATTCCGGGAGGGCATGACTAAAAATTGGCGGTGCTCCACATGGTTCCCCGCTACCCGAAGTTTGAGCGGGGCCGTGATGTGCGTGACTCGCGCTAATAGTCCTCCGTCCAGGTCCACGAACTCCTTGGGGGGCAGGAGGTCGATAAGTTGGCAGCCCAATGAGTCTGCCAACTCGGGATCGATAATGCACCCGTCGGCCCCCGAGTCCACTAATGCCCGCACTGTTTGGGAGCTGGAAGGCCCAGTCAATTCACTTTCCAGCTCCAATCGCGTTACGGGGGTAGGGGGTCTTGCCTCCCGCGGTCGCCTATGTCGTTTCTTAGACAGGAACTTACATGTGCCGGAGGTCTTTGGTTGGGGGCCTTGGGTGCGGCGAGCCCCGGGTTCGATGCGGTCGTTCCCCCCACCGATCAGCATGGGTTCGGGGGAAATCTCCCGACGTCGTACGCGCTCGCTGCCGGGGTTGGTTCTCAACGACCGGGTTCGTGGCTCGTCGGGCCGCCGACCGCTCAGCTCCCTCCGTCGCTCCTGAAGGCAGTGATCAAGGCCGATGACTATGTCGACCAAGTCGTCGAAGGTGGTGCCAGAGTCGCGTGTAGCCAGTTCGTCCTTGAGATCGGAGTTAAGCCCGCGACGAAACACCCCCCTCAACGCTCGGTCGTCGTAGCCGCTGCCAGCGGCCTGAATCCGGAAGGCGACGGAGTACTCTGCAGCCGAGCGGGACCCCTGGACGCAGTCGAGGAGTCTTCCTTCTACCTCAACTTCCGTGACCGGATGGTGGAATACCCGGCGAATCTCTGCCACGAAGTCCGGGTAGGAGGTGCACAGCTCCAGTCGAGACTCCCGGATGGCCAGCACCCACGTCTCGGCGTCTCCCCTGAGCAGGCTGGTGATAAAAGCTACCTTAGCCTCATCGCTAGCGTAGGCTTGCGGCAGTTGTTCAAACACGAGCGCGCATTGCATGAGAAATTGCGCGCAACGCCCGGTTTCGCCTGCGTAGCGAGAGGGGTTGGGTAGCGGGAGCGGGTGCCCACCCGCGGACGGGGAGGACCGAATTGTGAGGGCTGCCAGACGTTCCTCGACCGTCTCGAATCGTTGAGCCAGCGAGGTGGTGATCTGGCGGAGTTCCGTGATGGCTTGCGCCATCTGGCTCGAACGCTCCGCTTGCATGGAGAGGGCGGTGAGGAATCTGTCTTCGCCGGCGGGATCCATTGGTGGTCGGAATATTATGTAACGATACTCGAGGCAAGGACGCCGGGGTCGAGTGGCGAGGGAAGGAGGGAAGGCTTGGATCCGAAATGCAACGGCGAGACAGAGATCAGGGTAAAGTCTTTTACTGAGACACGCATGCAAAACAACAAACTCATAAATTGGGGAATGTGCGTAAAGGCAATGGAAGAAATGGCGAACCTGACAGCAAGGTAGTAGTGGGGGTGACTTCCGAAATATTCCGACGGAGACTGAATAGCGCAATCGGCAGATATAGTCAGAAGGCACAATCACGGGAATGACAAACAGCTGTGGGAACCCAGGTGCGTGATGATAGGAGGGACCGTCTCCAGGGAGCAGGACGGCGACGAGATGTGACACGCTGTCTCTCAACTGCAAGCCATTCTACTCGCCACGTGAGTTCGCTTCCTTTACTCTCGTTGCCGTGTACATCGCGCCACAAGCTTATGCTAACGCGTGTATACAAACGCTAGCGGACCATGTAAACCATCTCCAACTGAAATATCCAGAATCACCCCTGATCATTTTGGGCGATTTTAATCAAACACGTTTAAACCGTGAACTTCCCAAATATAAGCAGCATATTGACTGTTTCACCAGAGGAGAAAACATTCTAGATCATTGTTACACAGCACTCAAAGGCGCATACCGGTCTGTTGCGCATGCAGCATTGGGTCTTTCTGACCACTATTTAATCCACTTAATTCCCACATAGAAACAGAAACTCAAATGTGTAAAACCGGTAGTCAAGACAGTTAAAACATGGACAGATGAAGCAAAGTTATCGCTACAAGAATGCTTAGACTGCACTGATTGGAGCGTCTTTGAAACTTCAACGGGCACATTGGATGAATACACAGACACTGTAACATCATACATCAGTTTCTGTGAGGACATGTGTGTACCAACAAAGTCCTTCCGCTCATTCAACAACAACAAGCCATGGTTCACTCCCAAACTCGGGCAGCTTAGGAAAGAGAAAGAATCCGCATTTAAAAGCGGCGATCGAGCAGTTTACAAACTTGCCCGAAACAGGCTGACGAAGGAAAAACATCGCAAAGAAACGTTATGCGGAGAGGCTTAACAAACAGTTCTCCGCTAACGACTCTGTATCGGTGTGGAATTGCCTGAAAGCAATAACAAATTATCGTTTACCTTCCCCCCAAGCAGTGTACAACAATGGTATGGCCGATGAGTTAAATACATACTTTTGCCGATTTGAAAAGGACACCCCCATTTCCCCGGTCTGCCCACCATTACCAGAAACTACCGTATCTCCGCCCTCTGCCCTACAGATCCACAAACTGGACGTTAGACGGCTCTTCAAGCAGCAGAAGATCAAGAAATCTGCAGGACCTGACAGAGTGTCCCCCTCCTGCCTGAGAGTCTGCGCTGACCAGCTGGCTCCGGTCTTCACACAAATCTTCAACAGATCCCTGGAGCAGTGTGAAATCCCATCCTGCTTCAAACAGTCTACTATCGTCCCAGTTCCAAAGAAACCAGCACCCTCGGGATTGAACGACTATAGACCTGTCGCTCTGACGTCTGTGGTCATGAAGTCCTTTGAACGCCTCGTGCTGAACCACCTAAAGAACATCACCGGACCTCTGCTAGATCCTCTTCAGTTTGCCTACCGGGCAAACAGGTCTGTGGAGGATGCAGTCAACATCGGACTGCACCACATCCTCGACCACCTTGACAACACAGGAACCTACGTAAGGATCCTGTTTGTGGACTACAGCTCTGCGTTCAATACCATCATCCCAGAACTCCTCATCCCCAAACTTCTCCAGCTTGGTGTGTCCCCCACGATCTGCCAGTGGACCCTCAGCTTCCTGACAGGACGGACACAACAGGTCAGACTGGGAAATATATCATCCACAACACGAACCACGAGCACTGGAGCCCCGCAGGGATGCGTCCTCTCTCCATTGCTCTTCTCTCTCTACACGAACGACTGCACCTCAACGCACCCAGCTGTCAAATTCATAAAGTTCGCAGACGACACCACGGTCATCGGTCTCATCAAAGACGGCGACGAGTCTGCGTACCGACAACAAGTGGAGCAGCTGGAGTTCTGGTGCAGCCGTCACAACCTGGAGCTGAACACGCTCAAGACAGTTGAGATGATCGTGGACTTCAGGAAACATCCATCACCACAGCTACCCCTCACACTATCCAACTGCCTGGTGTCAACCGTTGAGACCTTCAAGTTCCTGGGAATCACAGTCTCCCAGGACATGAAGTGGGAGGTCAACACCAACTCTATTCTGAAAAAGGCCCAACAGAGAATGTACTTCCTGAGGCTGCTAAAGAAGCATGGCCTGCCACAGGAGGTGCTGCAACATTTCTACACGGCTGTCATCGAATCCATCCTGTGTTCTTCCATCACCGTTTGGTTCGGGGCCGCCACAAAAATGGACAAAATCCGACTTCAACGGACAGTTAGGACGGCGGAAAAAATCATTGGCACTGCCCTACCCACTCTCGAGGACTTGCACACTGCAAGAATCCAAACTAGGGCGCGGAAAATCCTACTGGACCCTCCGCACCCTGCCCACCACCTTTTCCAGCTACTCCCCTCAGGCAGGCGCTACCGATCCATGCGCACCAAATCCAGCAGACATTTAAACAGCTTCTTCCCCCAAGCCATTAACTCTTTGAACACTTTGAACTCTTTCAACAGTAACCAAAATGGAACTGTATAGTGCCACTTAGCAGTTTTTTTTTTTTTTTTTTTTTTTTTTTTTGACCACGATACTAGTGCAGCGTGTTCTACCGGAAACAAATTCCTTGTGTGTTCTACATACTTGGCAATAAAGATGATTCTGATTCTGATTCTGATCACAGTCAAAGTAAAAGAAACTGTTTTGATAGAATATAATCCTCAACTGTTTATTTTATTACCTTAAAGTACATCTACTTAACTAAAATGAATTATATCACAGTACCTTCAATGTTGAATGAAACAGAAATTGATTAATCCAATCCCCAAACGTCTCACTAAATGTGACTAATAACGTTTACTTTTCATTACAGCAATTTCTGTCATTGATTTGTTGTCTTTATGTTACGTTTTCTCTGGAGCTGATCCAAAGTGACTTGGGAGGATGACAGACTACACACTAAACTGGTCGCCAGTCATTTGCGGGCCACATACTCTTGTAGAGACAAACGACCATTGACCCCTTAGTGGGAACCACTCCCACTCTGCCTGTTCACAAGTCAGACAAGTGTACCGTTACATCAATAGTGACAACAGACATTACATTTATTTACATTTTCAGGTTTATCAAATCACTTTAGACAAATTAGTCAAAAACTAAATACAGTAAAGTCTCGTTATATCGATATCGGATATATCGATAGTCCCGGTTATATTGATACTATTTCTATACACGCACGGAGAAAATTACATGCAAACAGGGTCGGATATATCGATAGTCCCGGTTATATCGATATTTTTTCGGACTCCCTTGAATATCGATATAACGAGACTTTACTGTACTCTCAAAATGTCCATTTCTAGTCAGCAAAGTTGCCTCTCCCCCTCATTCTACCCGTGTCTTTGTAGGAGTCACATAGGGAATATTTTTCCATTCCATTCCATTCATTTTTCCTCACATCGGTCGCGGACATACTGGCTCTTTTCCCAGCTGTCTTTGACAATAAGCAGGGTACACTTTGAACTGGCTGCCACACAATGGCAGTGCACATATAGACAAAAAAGCCATTCACACTCAAAATCACAACAATGATCATTATAGAGTGTTGTCCAATCAACCTTCTATATTTTTGGAATGTAGGATGAAAAATGAGTGTGCAGTGAGTAACCAACATCAAACGCCAGAGAATAACATTGAAGCATACTACCATCACAGTCATAGTTGGACTGCCAAGTATAGTATTTATTGTGGTAATACTTGGTGTAAAAAATTGTAGGAAGCAATGATCTGGAAGAGGCAGTCAATTGGTTTGGACAGCACACCTGACCAAATGACCCGTACTTTGGGAGGAAATGCTTTTGATTAAAAGTGTCGAAAGGTAGTGTGAAAGCCCCCTATCCATATAGCTAAAACCACCATGACAAATTATCCTCTTTACGTTCATCTTTTACCACAAACACAATTTTTGAGAAATGTCCCTCTTTTGGAGTGAGTGTCGGACTGACTTAGATATAATCCTTTGACATTTGCGACTACAGCTTTCACAGGCAGCTCAACGCCGTCTCACATAAGGTCATCAACTACAGTTATTCGTTTTTTTTGGGAGTGTGAAAAAATGTCACAGAAATTGGAAAACTCATTGGCAGACTTCAACGTTTGATCACATGAGGGAGATTATCACTGAAGCTGTGTGAATGTAGCATTGCCCCTCTCCGAATCCCCCCCCCACCAAAAAAGCAAAATGTAGGTTGAATTACACTTGAGCTCCAATGTATTCTTTACTTTAGAAAAGTAAAAGGACAACCGACACCATTTTTTTGTTTCCTAACTGACATCAGAGAAACGTTCTAAAATAACCAAAACACGCAGGCTGATATCTTTAGTCAAATGCAAAACACCAATAAAAATGACTTATAGTGTGCTAAAACTGCAGAAATTTGAGCTGCGAATTGGGCATTCTCAGAAAGTCGCGCCCCCAGTTCGTGACGTCACGCCAAGACGTCTTGCCTTGCTTGAGAATCAAAACAATGGCTTCAGATTCGGAGAAGATCCTTTCTTGTTACTCATCCAGTTATGAATATGATTCAAATAGTTCTGAAGAGGAAAGCATAAATGTTTGCTATCGATTAAAGAAGTTCTTCCGGGTCATTTTCAGGCGTCAGGAATGATGTGTAGCGTCCCAGAAAATGCAGAAGATGGCGCCCAAGCTCCGTTGGAAATGCGCTAATTTGTCTGTTGGGAATTTGTGTCAACTAGTATCAAATAGTAGTCTTGGTGCTACACACAACGATTCACCATCGCGTTATTTATGTTTTCCTTTCAACCTTTCCTTCCTTTCCTTATTTATGTTATCTTTTCAACATCAACACGGATCAACACAAAGTTTTCAGACCAAACAAAGTACCGCAAAATGCATTGTGTCGCTTTCTCGGTTAGGGGTGTTCCAAATGTGACGTCACGTGGGGATCGTCATCAACTCGAAAACAAGACTTCCTGAATATTCAGCGCGAGTCTTAAAACATAAAATATCGCTATATGCGGTGGAATCTTTGTCAAATACGCTCAGTAGAAATCATTTGAAGTGATTTTACAAATTATGGACACAACTTGTCCAGTGGCGTCGGTTGTCCTTTAAGACTTCATTCTATTTTATAGCTTCTCATATTTGGGTCAAGAAGCTGGTTCGAAAAGAGATTTGCGTAAATAGAATCAGTATAGTCCATAGGCCAGGGGTCGGGAACCTATGGCTCGGGAGCCATATTTTCTTTTGATGATTGCATATGGCTCACCGATAAAATTAAATACATATTCTCGCTTTTTCGCCGTTCATTTCCTCTTGGGGCTGCAATTGGTGGGAAGCGCAATTTTGATTGGATGACACTGACCTGGGTTGGCGGAAAGCGCAATTTTGATTGGATGATACTGACCGTCATGTAAAAACAGGTAAACGCCCCTTTAAAATGAGCCCAACGAGAAAACAAATGATAAGGACACTCCAGCTTGAATGCACCGGAGGATTCGCGATTCTAATTTGCAATTAAACAATAACGTCGATGAAACAGTCGAATGTCAGTGATATTTTAACACGCCCCGTGTTAACGTTAGCATCAATATACGTCTGCGAGAAGTATATTGCAGATAGCAAGTGTGGAAGCTAATGAGCCGTGTGCAGGCTAGCTAGCAGTAACTTCGCCTGTGGACCCAGCAAGTTGACTTACATTCCTATCGTTTGGCTGCATTTTTACCAATCATGAGGATCGGAAACCCATTCGTGTTAACGGTGAGTACTGTCACAAAGTTATTTTAAATAATACGTTCTGACATTTTGTTGAAAAGTGGCCGTGCGTCCGTGCGTGTTTTCGTGCACGCGCGTGTCGTGTGTGCGTGCGTGCGCTCGCGTGTGTGTGCCTCTCACTGAAAAACATTTCTAAATATTTTACTTTTATGGCTCTCTTATTCAAAAAGGTTCCCGACCCCTGCCATAGGCCGTCCATTCATCAAGATCATTTGCATCAAAGCAAACTAATCCTTGATGGTCAATGATATTCGGTAAAATATGAATAAGGTAATCAAAATATGAATAGGGTAATCACTACGATGTCCTGAGAGCCCCCAGTTCCCAGTATGTTAAGCACCCTAATTCTTTATAAATCCCACAAAGCACTTGTCAAATCTCCTCTCCGTGTTTGGGATTATTCTAATCTAACTGTATGAAAATGAAAGTTATAATGTTCCTTCTTTGCCCTGAAGTAAGTTTTTCTCTCTTCATTGTTATGTCACTCTGTCCTCCGAATCGGAGAACACTCCCCGCCCCCATCCCCGCATCCCAACTCTGTATTCAAGTGAGTGAAGGGGTGGATTATTCATTTAATGAAAGCGAGATGGATATATGAGCATGGCAAGAGTTGAGGCAGCCAGTTAATCATTTCTCTGTGTTACTGCTGCTCTGGAGACCTCTATATGTCAGTTAGTATTATACTGTGAATACTTTCTCACAACGCAAAAAGCAGAGCTGTGGACATTGCTGAGAATTCGACAGCTTCTGTAATGTCCTGCATTGATGTTGCCTGTATGCTTTTTTTTAAATGCTCCTTATCTTTTTTCCCCTTATTTTGCATTCTCCATGTGCTTACTACCCTTAATAAACTCCGCTGACTTAAAAGGGAAATACATACCTCACATGAAATATTCCAACACTGTGAACTAATTGCTTACAGACATTTTTGTGAGTCAGCTGCAAGTTTTAGATCGAGTTCTTATTACACAAATACCCTCATCATTAACAGTCGCTAAGGCTCCAGTGTTCTTCAGGATGTTCGTACTATTGCCATTTTACATACAGACCTGGCTTTTGCCATTTCTTTCACATTTTGGACGTGAATTGCTCTTTTTTTGTGGCGGTACGAGTTGTTGTGTACGCATTTTGATGCAAAGTGATGGGGAGATTGCGATTTTGGCACAAACGTTATCGACACGTTTTTCCCATTGTTATGATCTTTTGTGCCACTGATAAGTTTATATTTTACTCCCTGCAATCTGACACACAGTAAATCATTCAGCCAGATGGCTATGTTAATGGTGCTTCATTTCAAAGTATGGCCTGGTATAGTTTCACCATGCACACATTACAGAACCATTACACTTTTAAATATCATCTATAAAAATAACATAATAAGTTAGTTTGTTCAGTTTGAAGATCAAATACTTCCATTAGATTTTACTTGGGTTGTCGTAGATGATTTTTTTTTTTTACAGTTTTACAGTTTACAACCAATTTTTGTGTTTGGATAAGTGCATGCATGCTGAAGTCCGGTAAATAAAGTTTGTTACTTTATATTGTCACATTGAATTTTACAGCCTTTTATTTGGATTCATTACCTGACTGCTCTTTTTTATTGCAGAATTAACTGTGCTATTTCCTCATAGTCACATGCACATTATTCAAATGTTTGCCATGATGAGCAACATGGCAGTAATCTCATTTCCGCTATGCTAACAAACAATCAATGCATTCTAATTATACATAAACTAATAATTATCTCCTTGTCAGTGATCAATTTCTCAGTCAGTGATTATATGCAAAAGTGAACAATTTAAAACAGTTCCCATCCCATGCTTGTTGTCAGGGGTAGAATCTAATTCAAGTATCTCACACTTTCCATCTTGTCTATAAATGCATAAATGCTGGAGCAGTGTTGCTCGAGTGAATAAGTTGTGCCAAGTGTTTCCACGATGGAAGCTACCATTCTTGCATTCAATGTTACCAACAAACATGTGAGACATGCAGGCGTGTTTCTGTCAGTGGTCAGCAAAGCAGGAGTCCGTTAGTGACGGACTGAGACGTCCATCAGCACTTGACTCAGTTAGTGATAATTACAATGATGGATAAAAAAGAACTTCCATCAATGCTTTTTTTGTGTGAAATTTCCTTTCATTCATTGCCAAAACGCATACTTGCCTGTGATGGATTGACAGACATTCAGTTAGTACTGATGGAATCCCCACCTCTGATTATGCATATCCACCAACTGGGTCTTTAAAACAGTAAACAGTATTGAATTATCTTATTTGCTCATGTTGTCTGCATGGTTTGTGAAATTTTATTTGCATGTCTTTAAAATAGTTTCCCTTGATAAACCCATTGAGATTGGGGAACGTAAAACAAATCCCACGGGTTGAGGTCAGCTGAGTAGGGAGGTTGTTCTTTTTGGGGCAGGAGTCTCAGAAGCTCAGGGCATTGTGAACTCGATTCTATATGAAATATTTATTTTAATCACACTAGTCCGGGAACCATTCTGAAACTACTGGAAAAAAAAGATAAGCAACAAGAATATAATAGTTTATGGGATTCAACACATGCTGATGTCAAACTGCATCAAGTTCTCAGATGCACCAATTTGGATTTCATAAGTATTCTAAGCATGAACATTCTGAGATTACTACTGCGTCTATGTATGTGCACATGTATGTATGTGTGTTCTTGTGCACATGTATGTATGTGTGTCATCACCTTATTGGTAATCAATCCACAAGGACATCTTTGACTGCGGACGAGGAAAATACACAAGTCCACTGGGCCCCAACCCATTTCGTGCTTCATGCTGAGATTTATGTGACCTATTAGCACACCCTGACTGGCAGGAGCCATCTCCCGAATTATAACGAAGGATTATGCTTCTAGATAATGATAGGACAAGGAGGGGGAAATGGACCATGCGGTTGGCTTTGGCATGTTTCCTGTAAACCAGATTACAGAGAGCATGCATAGACATGTAAACAGGAGAGAAAAAGCACACATAGAAGTCATGTCTAAAAGCTAACTTGAATATTAAACACATGCTTACACAGACTCACAAACACACACATGCATTAAAGACTAATAAAGCATGGGGGTTGCATCTGTGCTTAGATTATGAATCTCTATTAACCTTGCCAACCCATCAACACACTCTTAATGAGGCCAAATATAGGCTATCATACACACAGCCGCAAACACTTCAGCAGACACACACAAATAGAGATACACACATTAAAATCTACAAAGCATAGCATTTGATTTAGACAGCAGGAAAATAACGTAAATGCTGTTTTATCTCAAATGAAAACGCCTCATACGCAATTAGCCACATAGTCAAGGCAAGCGCCCCATTACACTGACACATATTTTCCAACTACACTCAAATTAGTCTTTTCACATTTACATTTGTTCAAGTAAAAACGTGGTGGAGAGGTATCTCAAAGCCTTTTCTTACAGTATTTTCTGTTTATTTGCTCTGCTTCAGTGTAAGGCATAGTGGCATGGCCTATGGCTCAAGATAATCCAATATCACTCCCCACCTCGGAAAAAAAGCTGCTATTGTTTCGTTTATTTGAAATATTGCCCTCCAATATCACAACACATCTGCTCCCCCAAAGGGAATCGTATTGTGCCGTTTGTGTATGTCTGCCTCCACAAACTAGACACACATCCCTTCTGTCCAATCAGAGCCATCTGTCAAGACCTACTGGGCTCTATGGCCGTTAGCCCGCATTCACCAATCTGATTTTGGGATAGTTTGAAGTTGGAACGTTTAAAAGGTACCTGCACATCACTCCACATTTCTTGTGTGAAGTTTACATCTTCTCCCTTGTTGAGTTTTTGATTTTTCAGATTCAGTGGGGCCACGGCTTACGAACACCTTACCTTACGAACTTTTCTGTATACGAACGTCAAATTTATGAAAGTTAAACCTTGAAATACGCACAACTTTTCGCGATACACACCCATCAATGCTGGCAGAGTGATCTTCGGATCTGGCGGAGTGATCTACGGATCTTCGGCGGAAGCACACGACCAAACAGCGCTCCAGCCGGCACACCTTTCCACACCCCCTCTCTCTGAATTCACACGTCGATCGCCTCCGAGGAACTATTTATAGATAATTTTGCTATTATAGGACCGAAAAAGACCGCAGCACAGGCTTGTGTTCAGCCGAAGAAGACACAAAACTAAATCACCGTCGAGGAGAAGAAGGAGATAATTGAAAAACACGAATGAGGTGTGCGTTTTATTGTGATTTAGTGGCCTAGTACGGCTATGCTAAGTCAACCATTGCTACCATTCTCCACAACAGAGAAGCCATCAAAGGTGCGTCTGTTGCAAAAGGTGTTTCCATGCTGTCAAAGCAACGGTCTTGGGCAATCGACGAAGTTGAACAACTTCTGTTAATTTGGATTAACGAAAAGCAGTTATCTGGCAACAGCGTGAGTAAAGCAATTATATGCGAGAAAGCACGGCTAATTCACGCCGATATCGCCATGCGGCTACCTGGAAGTTCGGCGCTTATTGAGGATTTTAAAGCCACCAACGGATGGTTCGAGAACATCTGAGGGCGAGGAGGAGGAGATGGCTGTAGCATCAAGTGAGTTTATCAAGGCAATGTTGGCAAAGTGGAATGATGTGCAGGCTTTTATTGAACAGTTCCATCCAGAAAAGACTGTGGCTATGAGAATCATCAACATGATGAACGATAATGTGATGCCTCAGCTTCGTAAGACCTTACAAGTCAGAAAGCAACAGGTTTCTATTAAGAGGTTTTTATCAGCAAAAATGATGAGTCTCCAAAGAAGCAAAGAAGAGAAGTCACACCAGAGGTTGAGTTACCAACAGTCCTTATGGAAGGTGACTCTCCTTCCATAAGCCATCAATGACCATCACAAAGGTAAATACAACTTTATTTTTCAGCACAGTTTATTTCTTTAATTACAGTCCTTATGGAATGTGACTCTCTTTCCAAACGGCAATTCCCTCTGACCTCCGACCTCCAACGCCATTCTGTCAAGCCATCAATGACCATCAAAAAGGTAAATAAAACAACTTTATTTTACAGTACAGTTTATTTCTTTAATTACAGTCCTTATGGAATGTGACTCTCTTTCCAAACAGCAATTCCCTCTGACCTCCGACCTCCAACGCCATTCCATCAAGCCATCAATGACCATCACAAATGTAAATAAAGTGACTTTATTTTACAGTGCAGTGTATTTCTTTCCTTACAATACAATAGCACATTTATTATACATAGAATAAGGTATGTTCTGTGTAGTTTTAAGGCTTATTTAATTGAAAATTATATTTTATGGAAACCTGGGAACGAATTATTCTCATTTTAATGGTTTCCTATGGGAAAAAACTTACCAATTAAGTTGGTAAGCTAAGGTCTCACTGTATTTCAAAACAGAAGATGTAGCAGCCATGCTGCATGTTCAACAAAATTTGACTTGTAAAGTGTGAAAAACAGAATTGTTAAGGGCTTGGATCATTGGGTATATGTCTGAATAAAAAAATATTTTCAATCAACAGAAATGTATTCTCAATCATTGACAGAAATGTGAAATAACAATGTCATAGCTTGCAAAGTGGTGGAATGTCGGTCTAACAGTGCAGAGGTGCATGGTTCAATCTTGTGTGTGGATCATGCTTGCATATTATCCCCGGGCCTGCGTGGGTTTTCTCCTGGGACTCTGATTTCCTCCTATTTTCCAAAAACAAGCATGGGAGGTTAATGGATGAGCCTAAATTGTGCTTAGGTGGCTTGTGAGCATTAGTGGCTAGTTGTGTCCATGTGCCCTCCCTGTGACTGGCTAGCAATTGGTTCAAGGTGTGGCCCGACTACTGCCTGAAGACAACTGGAATAGGCTTCCATGCCCTTTTGAGGATAAGTAGGCCGGAAATGGATGGACGGATGAACTTTTCTATGGCGTGTCGACTTATCATTTTACAGAGAGGTTAAATTGTGACATATCTAAAAATGCCTTCCTCCTTCGACAAAATAGCTTCCTGGAACATTGCTACTTTAAATTCAGGTTTAGACAGCTATGGTCAGGAAAACCGGTATTTTTTTTTTATCCTGAAGTTGTTTACTGTCTCACAATCTCTTCGATTTAGAGTCTTTTGTGATCTGATTTCACTAAAAAATGTTTAGTCTTATTTGTAAAGGTTTCTTAAAACTGTACCCAAACAAGGCTTTGATTTCTGCGTCTGTTGGGGCTCCCAGCTGAAATCAGCACCAGCGTTTGTGTAGGTTCTCCAAAATTGGATCAAAGCAACCAAACTCTCATCATCTTCTTCCTCTTTTCCATTCCCACTCGCTCTTCGTTTGTTAAATTATGCTTGGCCATGCATATAAACATTGCTGTAATTGACTTGCTGCTTATTTGTCGCTTCTCTGTTTGTTTAGATTGTGTTTGAAGCCTTGCTTAATGAAATTGTGTCCTTGTTCTTGAAATTTTAAAACGTGCAAATCCCACTGGAGGCGTAAAAATGTTGCCCCCACTAATTGCATAGAATTTTTGGTTTGAAAAGGGGCATGAGTACACCCTGGGTTCATACAAATATAATACAGTAAAGTCTCGTTATATCGATATTCAAGGGAGTCCGAAAAAATATCGATATAACCGGGACTATCGATATATCCGACCCTGTTTGCATGTAATTTTCTCCGTGCGTGCATAGAAATAGTATCGATATAACCGGGGCTATCGATATATCCGATATCGATATAACGAGACTTTACTGTAGTTCCAACCAGTGTTTTTTTTTTTTAATTCAACTTATTTTGGGAAGAATGATGTGACATTCATTAAATATTCATTGATACTTTTGGGGACATAACTAATAACTCTAATTGAATTACTTTGTAAGTTCTAGGTAGTAAAAGTATCTAATTAATAGAGAAATGAATTAGTCAATTACTTTCAAAAGTACTTGAAATTGTGAAATAATTGGACTCTGGAAGTGAAACTTCCAAATGGGCATGTTGAATAATGTAAGAAAAATCTTAATCTTACAAAGAAAAGGACACATAATTCATGATTATAACGAACAGAAACAGTGCCCACAAATGTGAATTACATAAAAGTCGGTGTGGGTGCAATGAGTCTTAGCATGTTTGATATTTCTTCCACTTCAAAGGGGCACAAAAGGATCAAATCAAAAATTTCACTTGAGAAGCTATATACACTAGTTATTTTTTGTCATTGTCACCCTTTTTTCTTGTACTTCAAAGAAATACTTTCAGTTTCAATATTTAGATTGGATTTGGATTGGATTGGATTTGCCTTTATTAGTCTCGCAGTGGAGAAATTTACATTTCACAGCAGCAAAGTTATGAAAGGAATGAAAGTAGAAAAACAAAATACATGAGCTGCTGGAAAGGCAGCAACTCTCGCGGCGCCGTCTTGAAGTCAAAAGAACAAAAAATAAATAAATAACAAATAACATGACAACACAAAGACACAGAGAGTCATTCATTCTGAAGCACTTTCTGTACCCTCTTTGTTACACAAAGCAGTTCCACATGAAAGAGGAGAGGATCAAAGCGTCTCTTCACCAGTGGATCAGGGACATCATGGTGGAATGTGCGCGTTGACTACAAGCTAAATGTTGAAGGCAAACACACAGCTGTAGCATCCATTGACGAAGAGATTGTCTCACATCTCCTGTCCCACATAAATCTGCTTCAATTCCACATACGCATCAGTTCCACATATGCATCGGCGCTCCTTCTTATCGCGGGCTCCTCAAGTCATGTATCCATCCAGCCGCAGACTGTCCAACAGCACCGACCTTCCGCTGAACAAAGCGGGGCTGTGAAGATGCTGCCCGTCACAGCCACATTACAGCACAATGGCCCCTGTGGTGTCCAGCGATGACAGTCGAATGGCACCGACATTCCTCCCATTCAAAAACAGTACTGGCATATTCATGCTGCCGTAAAGGCACAACCGCTCAGCAGTCTCCTCCTTGATGAATGTCGTGGTCAAAAATGCTGAAAAACAATCCGTATCCATTCCACACGACGCACAACAACACAAAATGACAAACGAAACACAAAACAATACAAAAACATCAAAAAATGCAAGGCTCATGAGAGCACTTGCTGACTCGGGTGCCATCTTGGACTCCGTTTGCATTTGTGGATTAGGATTCATGATAAATATTCAACCACAAAAAAATGTAAAATGGTACAACCTGTACTCACCAAAGTTACCCATTTATATACGCTTGTATTTAGATTTTATAATCTAGATGTCTTCCTATACTTTTAGTTCTTCGACTTCTCCCTTTCATAATGTTGCTGTTGTAAATTGGTACCATATTTTCCGGTGAATAAGGTGCACTTGCGTCTAAGGCGAACCCCAATGAATTGTGTATTTTTCAAAATGTTTCCATACATAAGGCACACCGGACTATAAGGCGCAACTTCATTGAATGAAAAAGGGTTTCCAAATATAATACATAAATAAATGAAAGTTATCTAAATACAGTAAAGTCTCATTATATCGATATTCTCGGGAGTCGGAAAAAATATCGATATAACCGTACTATCGATATATCCGATCCTGTGGCATGTCTCCCTGCGTTCATAGAAATAGTATCGTAATAAGCAGTACTATCGATATAACCGATATCGATATCATGAGACTTTACTGTAGAAGGCACACTACATTATAAGGCGCTACAGCAGAGACTGGGCTTACGCACAAATTCTTCTACAGGGGGAAATGGAGTCGGTGGTTGCTGACAGGAGTTGCGAGACCTGCTGTGGCTTAATATTACTTCACATATAAGGCACACCTGACTATATGGTGCAGGGTCATCTTTTGAAAAGAATGAAGGCTATTGGGTGCGCCTGAACACCGGAAAATATGGTAATTCTTCCAAAAGACAAATATTTATCTGATGGTGTGAGGGATACAACTCGTTTTGCAGTGTGATCTCTGTCTGGTTGTTTTTTTTTCTTCCAAGTTGGCGATTAAGAATGTTGATCACGCGAAATACAGTCAGCTTTTTAATATTGTTTTCACCATACACATCTTTCTTAAACATATTCAGTGCTTGCTGGGTTAAAACAAAAATCGAAAAAATTGTGAGGTGATACAAATTACATATGGTAAAAGGCCTGATTTATTTTTTCCCTTTGAGGGTGTTTTTTTTCAAGTTTATAAGGGAGCTCAAGCAATGGTTTTATGCAACAATTAAAAAAATACAAAATAACAAATAAGCAGTTTGTTATTGGATTCAAATTAAGAAGTTTTATTTGTTAAATTGGCACTGTGCATAGCTGCAAACGTGATGTTCTTGTCTCCAAACATTCCTCAATTCCCTACACAATTCTATCACAGATCATTGGTAGCAAATGCATGTGGCGTAAGTAACAGCGATCTTGCCTTGCCCTCTGATGTAGGTGACGTAGAGTGCCTTGACCCACACTAACACAGCTGTAACTAGGCCAGAAAATGTTTTGGGACTGCCCCAACAGTTCAATAAAAGAAAAACAACAATAAAATGACAAAAAGCTGTGATTGTCAAATTTTATATTTATTGTGTGTTTTTGAAGGTGCACAAAATGCAAATGTTGACTTTTTTTCGCCCCAAAACTTTCTATTAATCTCTCCGTTTTCACATTGTGAATGAACTATAATTCAATGATTGGAATTTTGGATTAGTCATTTGATGAAAAATATCAACGATCTCTTTCCATCCAAGGGGAAAATCATTGACTGTAATTTGCCCAGTTTGTGACTTACTAAGAGATTTGAAGCGATTGCAGCAAATTATCCCCATCTCAATTTCACGAACAACAGTGGGACTGTGACGTGTGGCAGTGAGTGAAACTTGAGAACATAAAGGAAGTTGGGAGGCTGCAGAGACTGAATTTAAGGTTGGCCTCTGTGAAAGTTACCCCCCCCCCTGCACCAACCCTGTGCTTTTGTGTATCAGGCAATACTATTGAAAACGATGTTACTCAGGTTTGTCTGTAACATATTGAAAAGCATGTGGAGTAGTTAAACAATATCCTAAATGTTTTCCAGACCTCATCACTTAATTTGCTCAATGGGCGCTGATGTTGTTATTGTGGATGCCTATTTGATTTTGTAATGCCACTTGAGAGGAATTAAAGGGATTAGAGGCGGATCGTTTAGCAAAATAAACAACAAAGACGTGGCAGTCAAGCTTAAACACAGACCACAGCATCCAATGAGTGCATGCAATATATATATATATATATATATATATATATATATATATATATATATATATATATATATATATATATATATATATATATATATATATATATATATATACGACTCCTTCCAAACAATAAATTTCCTTCCTCCGTCCACCTGCGCCTTCTGCTGACCACCACAAAGGTAAAAAATCCTATTCAGAATTATTTTCTTTCCGTATGTACAATTATCCTGGGTTACATTTATGTTTATGTTACATATTTATGTCTCATTTTGCTTAACATTTTCTGAGATATACATTGCTTTTTATGTGTTGGTCAGCATTTTAATGTGCAATTTGATGCATAAAATAATGTATAAAATACTGTACTAAAAAGGTAAACATTCAGGGTGTTGGAACGGATTAAAACGATTTACATTATTTCTAATGCGAAAAATGGTTTCGGTGTTCGAACAAATCGGTTTTCGAACAGGATTCTGGAACAGATTATGGTCGAGAACCGCGGTACCACTGTATACATATATAAATTGCATGCAATTGCATGTGTGTGTGTGTGTGTGTGTGTGTGTGTGTGTGTGTGTGTGTGTGTGTGTGTGTGTGTGTGTGTGTGTGTGTGTGTGTTTGTGTGTGTGCAATGCAACTCTACGTCAAAATCAATCACTTTAGCCCATAAAAAAATGAAAATAAAAGACATGTTTTACGTTTTATCAATACAGAGACCAGCCAGCAATAATTAAAAAAAAAATCTTTATAATTTCATTTGTATATGTAGCTGGAAATTAAAAGGCGAATAGACTGATGCTGAAATTTATGACTGCAGTTAGAATACAGACTATTACAATATCCACATTGTCTCCATTTGTATTTGATTAACAATCACACTATGTTTTTGAGATAAAAACAAAACAAAACAATATATCAATGCCGTGTTGAATTTTTTCATGTAACTTGTCATGACTGAAGTTTAGGACAGTTGTAATACTGGTTTGGATGCAATGGATTGGATTGCATTGGATTTACCTTTATTAGTATCGGAGGTGATAGTGTGCAAGTGCAATGCGAATGTCTTAAGTTGCTAACAATGGTCCAAGGAATGTAAGGAAGCTCAAAACGAATGGAAAAATATTCTCTGCTTGGGTAAATACTCAGTCATGCAGATCATGTTATTCCACAAACATATGAATGAAGGCTACTGTACTATTCTTGTGTGCTCAATTTGTTGTGTTATTAAAGTTTTCAACAATTACTTGCACAATTATGCTATTAGTCAATGGACATGCTGAGTTTGATTTACTTGAGTTATGGAAGGCTGGGTCCAACAAAAACATTCCGTTGAAATTTCCAGTAAAGTGGAGAAAGAAAACAGCTCATTCTTTGTGTGCAGGGCAGTTCGAGTGCAGCGCTAATGGGGAAAAATAGGAATCCAGTCATTGAAGGAAGGAAGGAAGGAAGGAAGAATGGATGGAAGGAAGCGAGGGCCCTTTCAAAGATCAAATTGTAGACTTGAGGGAAAAACATGACACAAATCCATCAACATATTTAAACCAAAACTTTAAGGGTGATGACTGTAATTTAGTGAAGAAAAGGAAACTATAAAATGGATTTGGATTCAGAATGACTCAACATATTTTGTTATTTTTTTAGTATTTGTTTTTGTTTTTTTTGGGGGGGGGCAATAGAGTTGTCAGTGCTTGATCCAATAGATAAGTTTTATTTTTAAAAATGACATTGTGGCACATTATGTTCGATTCCACATGATCAACAATTTCAACATATCTTGGCACAGATTATGCCTTCTACCTGAAATGTGGAAGCCATCAATGAATCAACCCTATATAGGGTATAGAGAGATGCATTATTTTCCTGAAGTTATCAATCACTGTGACAAGAATGACATTTCATCACCCATGCCCTTTAATTCACAGAACAGCTTTCCGTGTTCCATTTGTTCCCTCACATTTGTCATTTCATTGTGTGCTGTCAGTCCTTGCTCAATGCAAGTATCGGAAAGCAACGGAGGCCCCAAAACAAACATCACATTTGATTTTACAATGTATTGTCTAATGTTGAAAATGTTCACATCTGGTGATTGTGTACAAATTACTGATTCACTGAAGTTCCTGGATCCCATTTTCTGATCCATTTTTCCTCACAAGGGTCACGGGACCTTGAACCAGGACCCTGCCAGCCAATTGCAGGCAGCACAGAGATGAACGAACACCCGCCCTCACCCTCACACCCAGAGACAATTTAGACTTTAGAGTGTTCAATCAGCCTGACATGCATATTTTTCGAACGTGAAAGCACACCCGAATAAGGTCCACGGAGGCAGAGCGAGGACATTCAGACTTCACACAAGGGAGGCCGGAACTGGAATTGAACCTATGCACTTTCAGTTATTAACCACTGGACCAACTGGCCGCCACTGACCAATCAAATGTGAAATATTGTAGTTAAGTGAAGCTTTTGTTGTCAGTCTAATTTTGAAAAGCAAGTGACACATTTTGCAATTCGTCTGTGTAAGCTCTCAGTCGTACAGGAGTGGTCCATCGTCCATTGAAAAGGTTTCTTCAGCCGTCATCTGTACTTCTTTGAAGGTGTCGGACATTTCGCTTCTTATCTAAGAAACTACGTCAGCAAACATTTTGCACTTGTGCATTTACGGTATATAGTAAACTTCCACTTGCTTGTTTTTCTCTGCCATTTACTGGGACCCTGCCTCAAGCTACTTAGTGAAAGAGACAATATTTTGATTCCCAATAAAGAGGACACTCAGCCCGGACTCAAGATATAATGTTTTCTAATATAGGCCACCTATTTGAACTGTAATTTGGTTTTAACTCGAATATTTTTAAAGTACAGCTGAAAGACATTCAAAAGATGAAAATATCAATATCATAGTGGGATTCTTTACTATCCAATGACAACATGTATTTTTCATATTTTGTCTTTTTTTCCATGTGGAAAATAAAACGGTGCTATGCATTCTTATCTAGTTATGTTATTTACTGTTAGTAGTACCGCTGGATATGGTTGTCCTATTGGATGGCGATGAGCATATAAGGTTACCTATGCTTAATTAAAACTAGATGAAAGCAGACAACGCGCCACTATCGTCATGAAAAAAAAAGCACAGTATATTGTGCAACCCTAAAGTTTGTCTCCTCTGTATGGGTAGGAGAAAAAAACCCACACAAAAAAACAATAGCTCCCATTTGGATTGGATTGGATTTGCCTTTATTAGTCTCGCAGTTTGATTGAATTTGAAGTTACAAATAAATAATTCAATCGTGTTTTAAAAACATTTGTCTAATCTTCATCTTTGTCAAAATAGTTCTTTCTTGTTCTTTACTGTAGCACCTTAAATAATGAAACACAATCTCAAATAAATAGTAAGTTGGAGGTGGGTGTTATTTCGCACTTTAATTTGCTTCCTTTGTCTTGAGTAAAAATTAAGGAACTCTGATAAGATCTCAGACGGGGACATTTATTCAATACAGAAACATGTTAGCGCATGCTTTCCACACTGTTACTGTTAGTGTCTATGTCGTCAACTGTCTTCACTGCAAATCATAGAACGGGGCGAAGTGACTGCGGTTGTTTGTTCAACCGGTAAACGTTAATGCGGACCTCGGTCCATTGACTTCAACAACAATGGTGAAACCCAGACGTATGAACGGGATGTCCTTCTGCTTGCGTATTCAACAGGTACTTCATTCCATTCAATTGCAGCTGCAGACGCTTGTCATAACTCCCACGACGCGCCTGCTCTTCCGGATTTTTTTCCACTAGTTTCCACTTTACTTTGTGCACTCCACCTCTCATTTGTCACAAAAAACATCACTCAAATTAAACACTTGGTACTTCGTCCCGTGCAAGACAATTTAAGGCATGCATTTACATGAAATCATAAAAATACTTGGCTGGAAGTGGACAGGTCAAAAGAGGACGTTTGGGCACCATAGTTTAGAATCAAGTAGGAGTGCTACTGTCATTAACTTCTGAAATTTAAATTAATGCAGCAAAGCCGGTAGATGAGGACGATAAGGGAAGCGGACCATTGACTGTCTTCTAACGTTAATAAGAGAAACAGCAGAAGTCAGCAAATGCAGCACTCAATGGAAGGCTGGGTCGATTGACAATTGTGTATGTATGCTTGCATATAAACTATATCTACCATGGCCAGGATTAGGACAATTAAGTTATTTACACCTCCTTAATTTACTTGTCTGAAAATCTGCCATATATGTATTTAAATTACCTGATATCCATTGAAGTGTAAATGACAGCTATATTTCCAAGCAATTTACATCACAAAGTATCTTATTTTTGACAGACAATTTTCACATTCCAACTACAGCAAAAGAAAACCAGTTTTGATTCCCATCCCAAAGTAGGATAAGTATGAATTAATTGGGAAAATGAGAAACTTAATTTCCCCTTGTTCTCAATTACTCTGCCTTAGTCAACATGGAAGAGATTGTTTTGTGTTTTTCCAATCAAACGAATGTGACACCACGGTGTGTTGTCTTGCCAAGACATATCACTTCTTTAACTGTCATCCTTCTTTAACTGTCATCAGTCATCCTTGATAGCACACTATCTTTTCACTCCCACATAAATAACATAACCCGGTCTTCATATTTTCACCTCCGCAATATCAATCGTCTCCGTCCCTCTCTCACCCCTCACACCACTGCTATCCTCGTCCACAGTCTCGTCACCTCCCGTATCGATTATTGTAATTCACTTCTTTTCGGGGTCAATCAAAAATGTCTCCATAAACTCCAACTAGTCCAAAATTCCTCAGCCCGGATCATCACAAAAAAAACCTCATTTCACCACATCACTCCTGTCCTCCAACAGCTCCACTGGCTCCCTGTTAAACTCCGTATTGAATTCAAGATACTTCTGTTTACATTTAAAGCCATCCATAACCTTGCCCCCCCCTATCTGTCTGACCTAATTCAAATCTCCGTTCCTACTCGGGCCCTCAGTTCCTCTTCCTCCCTCCACATCTACACGCCCTCTGCCCGTCTCACAACGATGGGGTGCAGAGCTTTCAGCCGCTCCGCTCCTAAACTCTGGAACTCACTTCCACCCAACATCCGCAACATTGACTCCCTTCCTACTTTCAAATCTCACCTGAAAACCCACCTGTTTAAACTTGCTTACATGGTCTAATTTATTATGCTGTTTTATTATTTATTGTTTTATGCATGATTTTACTGTTTTGTGTGTTGTCTTTGTTGTAAAGTGTCCTTGAGTGTTCAGAAAGGCGCTTGTAAATTAAATGTATTATTATTATTATTATTATTATTATTATTATTATTATTATTATTATTATTATTATTATTATTATTATTATTATTATCTCTTCAAACACATTTTATTTGATATCATGAACGTTGGAACTACTGTAAAAAGCAAATATCCGATGAACACCGGATTTGTCATCTCGGAATGTCACAACTAATAATTATCGTGTTAGTTAACCTGTTAAAAAAGCTAATGTTGAGATCCAACTCCTCCGCCTTATCTCTTTAGTCCTCACATCTGTACAATGATTAGTCCTCCCTGAGGCTATTGATGCCTAAACTCTGCCTCAACATTGCATCACCTGTGAGCACCAATCTCCATAATTGTACTTCCTCGTAAATATCTGCTAGCAAATGAATGGTGATCGATTGCCATCTCATTGTTTTGAGAACTTGAATGCTCTTATTTCTTTCAAAATTAGAGAAAGCCTTAATAAGGGCCTTATTGAGGCTTGCTCTTATATTGAAATAAGCACGTTGCCCATGAATAAATCTTGGTGTCGCAATAAACTCTCAATGGTTGCGTGATACTGACAAGTTTTGTGTATGACTGCAATATGCTCCCATACATTAGCCAAATGCCCTCGCACTTTCAACTCATGATCATTGCAGTTTTTTTTCAGATAGTCAAGGTCCTGCCAGTGTATTACACACCAAGGTTGCCATCTACCTTGAGAAATCGAATGTCCTCTTTACCAAAAAAAACACCTGTCAATTACGCTGTTGATTCAATTAAAGGAGAATGAGATAAAGCTAGTGTTGTTTTATCATTGCTTAAAGTAATGCTCAATATCGAGCGATGTTAATTAGAGCTCTGTAGCTAAAACCAATGGCTGTGGGAAGATGTGCTTCCTCAAATGCTTTGTTGGTTCTCAGATCTATTGATCCAAAGACAATTAGACTTTTTTAATACCTCACGCCAGACAGCAGTTTGATCATTGTCAATGGGAAAAGGAGAGGAAAAAAAGGGTGGTAATAGAAAAAGAATCGTAAACAGGTCGGGCTATGTGATAATATGGGAGATAGAATTGACACCAATTCTTGAACATGAACATCGTTTGGGCATATTGCAACATTGACCATTATTCATCCAACTGCCATTATTGGAGCACTTTATCAAGACTTATCTCATGATTCTGACATGCACTTTTATATTTGGGCTTTTATTCAGTCAAGCAAAATTAAAAACAAACATTGTGTGTCTTCTTGTGAGAATGTTTTTGTCATTCATTAGTCATCCGGACTACTTCATCCTCACAAGTGTTTCAGGGTTGCTGGAGCCTATCCAAGCCGTCTTTGGGCACTTGACGAAGGACACCCTGAATTGGTTGCTGTATCATTGGTGTTATATCATTTTGTTTGTCGTTAGTTCCACAGATCAAGCACTACTGTGTTCTCTGTTCTGTATGACCACAGCACTTAGGTTTCAAAATTCTCCATTTCCATTGTAATCTGTGTTTTTCTTTCACTTTTTGGATGAGTTTTGTTTGTTTTTTTGTCCCTTTTTAACATTGTCTATTCTTTCGGTCTTTGTTTCCATCTGTTTTTTTCAGTGCTGTCCCTTGTATCGACCAATCAACACCCTCCAGCCTCTGATGCCTCATCCAGGTGTGCTTTGGTATCAGTTTACTTGTATTTAGTTCCCTTTTTCCCCAGTCTGCGACACATAGCATCTTTGCATTCTCCCTTGCAACACAGGACTCACAAGAGAAATCATCTCCTGTGATTAGTCCGTTTTCTCACATGCTGGATTGACATACTCAGTTTACCCACGATAGTTTCCTCACAACCGATTAAATGACTTTCATTGAGTGGTCACATACATAATAAATCTGCTGCCGTTGATTTTGCAATACAATTTAATGGTCAACTTTGATCCCTTTGGATACAATCTTATACAGTCGCTAGTAGTATCACTTTTTTTCTGGTTCTGCAAAGTAAAAACAGCAAGCAAAAGCTTGCAAAAATGCAAATGAAATGGCACCCTGGGGTATCCTCAGCAATACGAGCTGTAGTCTTCTTCTTTTCCTTTCGGGTTTTCCCTTTAAGGGCTCGCCACAGCAAATCAGTGTCCTCCATCTTTAGAGGTTTGATCCGCATGTTTGTTTTGGCCAAGCTTTTATGTCGGATGCCCTTCCTGACACAACCTGCTGTAGTTATCTGGGCTTGGGACCCCCCTAAATATTGCGAATAACAAAACATACTTTGTTTTGGGATAATTTTCATCAAAACTCCACTTATCCACTTATCCTCACTTACACACACACAGACGCGCACACACGCACGCACAGACACGCACACATGCCCGCACACACATAGTGCGCAGTCTATTTGCATTACTGAGCTGCATGAGTCTAACCTTAACAAATGTGATCATTGGTATAGGAAATAATAAAAAATGTTCAATTGATCTTGTCTTGTACCTAGTGAATGTTCATTCCTATTATAAAATGTTTGAACATCCTCAAAACAATTCTCTGATATTTTATTTTTTGCTCATGAAACCTTTTAGCGCAGCTGACAGTCCACTATTGAGGACAAAAGCAGCTGTGTCACGATGTCATGTAATGAAGTGTAATTCGGAAAGTTTTGAAGTTGAGCTTTAGGCACAGTGACTTGTGTCCGAGCAAAGAGAAGCTGCGGATATGTATGTACTGTATATGGAGGGAACATGATATGGATCTGGGAGAAAGATTGGAGCAAACTGGTGAGCATATGGACTAGTTTGTACAGATTGACACCAACTGGCAGGCATGGGCCATTTTCGGAATTCAAGTAAGAAAAGCAGGTCAAACACAATTTTATGCATTAAAATGGGAAAAAGCTGGATCTATTTTAAAGATGAAATGCATAGATAATGCCCTTGTGAAGTGCATAATGAAGCTCATTTGCAAACTAAGAATGACTGAATGCTGGCTAGAGCACTGCTCTAAAGGTCTTGTCTCATCTTTTACTACTTCTCTTTATTTTTTTTTCTTTTATTTTTATCTCTCTCTCATTTTAGCATTTGTGTTCCCGGTTCCCCGAGGTCCTTGCGGCTATGCTGTACTTAACTATTTATCAAAACAATGTCTAGTGACATGTTGCCTCTATTTTAACCCAGAGAGGATACCCTCAGGTACAGGCAGGCAAATGCAATCAAATATATTCAGGAGAAGCATTTGTCAACTGCAACACTGCCTTTTTATCTGACCCTGTGAAGAGATTTCAGAGGTTTACCTATAAATATATGATAAAGTCTGAATATAATTAGTCAAACAGTTTTCTTGCTTTTCTTTTTGTCGGTGGGTTGTAGGGGAGTCTAAAACAGCACAAAGCGACGAACACTTGGAAGTGTGTTGTGAGTCGGGCTTCCACCATTATATAAGAACTTGAATGTCTTTGTTTGCAGCGAGGGCTGTCGCAGTTGCACTAAGCTGGCTATGCCTACATGCTATACATATATCCTTTGTTTGGATTGTCAAATGGTGTGAGTTACCTTTTTTTGGTGGCCGTGAGTGTGCACGCGTCACACAGACAAAGATGGAATAAGGCCAGGATGTTTTTTTAAAGTCAGATTTAACAGCTTCAAAAACATGCATGGCAGGCAGATTGAACACTCCAAATTGTCCCTAGGTGTGAATGTGAAAGTGACTGTTGTATATCTTTGTGTGCCCTGCAACCAATTCAGGGTGTCCCCCGCCGAGCGCGCGAAGATGGCTGGCATAGGCTCCAGCACACCCGCGGCCCTAATGAGGAATAAGCGGTGTGTTAAATTGATGAATGGATGGATGGATGGATGGATGGATGGATGGATGGATGGATGGATGGATGGATGGATGGATGGGTGGATGGATGGATGGATGGATGGATGAATGGATGGATGGATGGATGGATAGATGTAATTGTTGTAATTGTGTGCAGATCATGCAAAGTAAGACAAAATAGCAAAACCTGGCTATCCGAAGCTGAATAGTAGGTTCACTTCCACATAGTTCTCCCCCAAAGCACAAACATTTGCAGATTTGCTGTTTGCTCATATGCATTCATCAACACGAATATGGTATCCTGAGCAGTCATCGATGCTAGGACCTTATGGAGACCAGAGCTGTGCAATCAGGCCCCGATCTCTGCTCTTCAATCTCTTTTTTTTCTGAGCAAAGCTACTGAGGCACATCCACCATCTCTTTGCCAGAAATGGCCATGGACACAAAACACTGATACATTTTTTTCAAGCCCAGAAATATACTCTCTTGAGACTGAAAGCCCTGCTACTGTAGCCACTACATTGTCTGTCTAACTGCTTGCAGACTCTGTGATTAAAAGAAAGGCTGTTTTTACGTGACATTAAAGGACAACCGACACCACCTTTTTGTTTCCTAACTGACATCAGAAAAACGTTTTATAGCATCTAAAATAGCCAAAACACGCAGCATGATATTTTTAGTCAAATGCAAAAAAACAATAAAAATGACTTAACGTGTCTAAAAACTACGTCAAATTTAAACCAGAAGTTTCAGAAGGTCCCGCCCCCTTGTTCGTGGTGTCACGCCAAGACGTCTTGCCTTGCACGAGTATCAAAACAATGGCTTCAGATTCGGAGAAGATGTTTTCTTGTTACTCATCCAGTTATGAATATGATTCAAATAGTTCTGAAGGGGAAAGCATACATGTTTGCAATCGATTAAAGAATTTATTCAGTATCAATTTGAGGCATTTGGGGAGGAAATGTAGCACCCAAAAAAGGCAGAAGATGGCGACAAAGCTCTGTGGAAATGCGCTTATTTGTCTCCTGGGAATTTTTGTCATTGAATATCAAATAGTTGCTTGGTGCAACACACAACGATTCACCATCGCGTTATTTATGTGTTTTCCTTCTAATTTCGCCATCAACACGTATCAACACGAAGTTTTCAGACCAAACAAAGTACCGCAAAATGCATTGACGTGATGAAAGTACTGCTACACTGTGTCCTTTCTCGGTCAGGGGCGTTCCTTCCGTGACGTGACGTGAGGACTCGTCACCAACTCAAAAACAAGACTTCCGGAATATTCAGCGCGAGTCTTAAAACGTCAAATATAGCTATATGCGGTGGAATCTTTTTAAAATACGCTCAGTAGAAGTAATTTGAAGCGATTTTACAAATTATGGACACAACTTGTACGGGGCGTCGGTTGTACTTTAAAGTGCAATTTCAAATTGAGTGCTTCGATCAAATTTTGAAGTGCCTCCTTACATCCGCAGACATCTGTATCCATTCTCACCATTTTCACTATATATTTACACCTGAAATAACCATAATGCACAAACTCCAAAAACATCTGCATGAACAATTACACATCAATTCTAAATACTACTGGCATTGGCAGAATTAAAATTTGCAGATTGCTTTTGCTGCCCACAATTAAAGTATTCATTTTATCGTTTGTAAAGGCAAGTCACTTCATCACTTTGGCTCAGTTTTTTTTTGTCGTTTGGATTGCCGTTGTATGGGTTGATGTATGAGAGTATATATCTTCGATTAGAACATCTTCGATTGGAGCTTTATATTAAAACAACATATTTTCAACGCTAATGAGACACGTTTAGCTCATGATTTTTTTTGTCCTTAAAGTTAATGATATTGACCACATGGTTATATTTCATTGTTTGAAAACTTAACACAAAACCTCTGCCCCAAAGATAGCATCTCAATACCTGCTGGGTTCTGTGAGCCTTCCTGTCATCTCAGTCATCACATTGAAAAAGAAGTGTAGATGTCAAATAACAGCGCCCTTCTCTCCCGCTCTGTATTTTTAACCTGGCAGTCTTAATGTGCCTTCTGCAGTGCAACGTTTCGAGATGATTTAGTGCTCCATATATCATTTAAGAATCAATTTAAATGAACTCCTCTTATACAGTATTCAAGCAGGAGAAAGAGAGCTTCAAGGATATGTAGTGCTTGTGTGGCGGATGGCATCTTATTGCAGGAATAAAATTGGACTAGATGCATTTGTAAATGTGGATAAATATTTGCCATGCATGGTAGCTTTTGTTTGGTTCTAATGAAAACTCTAACTGCGTTCAATATTGGATATATCAATCCAATATTATGTGACTGCATAGCCACCATCAACATATTTGCTCATCTTTTGTCAGATTTGAAATCTGCCATTTTCTTGCAGTGTCGTTCATAGATATGACAATTAAAGAAAAACATTCTCTTCGAGAAGGGTGAATTTTAAATGTAGCTCTACTGGGTTGTACTGGAGATTAGTGTGGTGGACACTTCTGTTCAAATGTCTATATCCGTTGTAACTGTGATTTCACAGTTCTAACCCCGTCTGAAACCATGTATCCCCCAGCAGAGTTTTCAAAGTTCAAAGTTGAGTATCATTCTGAGGTACACCAAAGTGGGCTTTTGATATCACCATACAAGCATGCATTACTTTATTTAAAATTGAAAAGTGGATTTGACTAAGTTTCAGGTTTGCATTTAGTAAACGGGTCTGAGGAGAAAATTCCATTCGTGTCCAGCACTGTGACTACATTGTTTCCGTGAAAGAAAAACTTTTCATCACCTCAAGTTGCACACAACTACTATGAGATGGTTGATCAACGGTTTGGAAGTGGAATTTTCAACTATATGTCGATGAGAAGGTTTCTTCAGCCGGCATCTGTACTTTTTTGAAGGTGTCGGACGTTTCACATCTTATACAAGCGGCTTCGTCAGCGAACTAAATTATTTTTCTGGTAATTTTGGCCCTATATATATATCCTTACTGTCCAGATGTGGGATAGTAGGGATATATATAGGGCCAAAACTACCAGCAAAAAAAAAAATAGTTCGCTGACGAAGCCTCTTGGATAAGAAGCGAAACGACCCCTTCAAAAAAGTACAGATGATGGCGGAAGAAACCTTCTCATCGATGGACCACTCCTGTACGACTGAAAGCTTAAATAGACATTTCAGCTAGATATGTTGATGTATGTAGATGTTTGCCTTAATTGTGCACTTTGTGAAGTGATTTGAGGTTTTTGCCTCATTACACAACCCAAATTTTCAGTTTGTGATCACAGGTCAAAGTTCCCTCACACCCCGAACCTCCCTCCCCCCAAAAAACTTTTCTTTCATTTTCATATTGATACCTGTAGTTATCTAAAAGTTTGTTGTCCAACAGTGTGGCAAGCCTTTTGAATTTCTGACACATCATCTCAATTCTACTAGAGCAGTTGACAACGATAAAAAGGGAAATGGTTCTGCTCCAGGGCAGTCACGGCTGACAGAGTGAGACCATCTGTGTCCTTGCTACTGAAAGGGGACATGATGCTGAGGAAAGAGTGATGAAGGGATGGGGCCAATAAAGACCTGCACAACTGTTGGTAGTCACAGCTCAATGCGTACATTCCCGGCCGGTTGCCTTCGGGTCTGAACTGTGTCAGAGCTCTGTCTACTTCCATAAGTCTGCAAACATTTCTGGAAAATACACACACATGGAAAATACATACACACGCACGCACACGCACGTACGCACGCACGAACACACACACACACACACACACACACGCACACACACCCACGGCCACACACACACACACACACATGCGCGCACACACACACACACGCGCACACACACACCCACGGCCACACCCACACACACACATGCGCGCACACACACACATGCGCGCACACACACACACACACACACACGCACGCACACACATACACACACACGCACACACGCACACACGCACGCGCACACGCACACACACACACACACACACACACACACACACACACACACACACACACACACACACACACACACACACACACACACACACACACTCTTGGCAGTCCATCGAAGTCGAAGATGACATAGCTTCCATTGCTTTGTGGGGTATTGGACAGTGGTTATTGGCGCTGGCGTCGATGCCACTGTAGGTGACTATGAAGCCCGATTCTGGAGCCACAAATCCTGCCACATTCAGGACATGTGAGGCCAGGACCGGGCTGGCGAGACGGTACTGAAGCAGCACAAAGGTGTCTTTGCTCGTGCCGCACGATCCTCCTCTGGGTGCGCTTGTCTTCAAGTTGTGTCACCCCTTCGTGGCATAAGGAGCGCCACAGTGGCCTGTTCGCTGCAGCAGACTCCAGATCGCTGGGCTTGATGTTGCATTTCTTTAGAGTCTGTTTAAGCTGGTCTTTGTATCGCAGCTTAGGACCACCAGGCTTCCTATTCGCTGACAAGAGTTGTCCATAAAGCACCTGTCGAGGCAAGCGGCAGCTAGGCATCCGGATGACATGTCCAACCCACCGAAGTTGCCTCTTTGCCAGTATGGCCTCGATACTGGTGGAGGCAGTGCGTTGAAGGATGTCGGTGTGTGGAACACGATCCTGCCAGGTGATGCCAAGGATTCACACACACACACACACACGCACACACACACACACACACACACACACACACACACACACACACACACACACACACACGCGCGCACACACACACGCACGCACACGCGCACACACACACGCACACACACACACACACACACACACACACACACAGGTGTGGAGTCTTAGTGAATAAGATTTGAACACAGCAGTTTCACGCACACGTGCACACGTCTACATACTGTATGAATGCATTCTGCCGCCACCTGGGTAGCAGATTTGACAGAGGCATATGGTGGGTCACCAATAGCTCGGGTGTTTCTGGCTGCTCAAACAGTCTGTTCCCAAAACTCTGACATTACGCATTCAGGCCTAAAACTATTGGTCAACAAACCATGTAATCTTCCCACTTAATTTTAAGGATCCAACTGGGAGAGAGCTGACAGAACCTGTTCAGAACTTCAGGCATGCTTGAAAGTGAGAGTGGACAGAGGTTTAGTCTGTCATACCAACTCAAGTCAGAAAAAAATGTAATGTATATTTAATAAGAAAAGTGATGTCTTCAAATAGAATAGAAATTACATATATATTTTTTGCTTCAATTCTAGCAACATTTTGGTGTGAGGCTGAGGAATACAGACTTAGGAATTTACACGAAACAGTCATAATAGCTCGGTGTTAATCAGTAATACAAGATTTTCTTTACGAGGATAGAGAGTATATGCTTGTGAGAAGTAGTCTTCGATCATGTCTACAATTGTTGCTCCAAAATTTGTGTTCAAATCTGAATTGCTCAAAATGATCTAATGTCACAACAAGGATGCTATTTCTTAACCGACTACTGGAGTTTTGCCTCCTGTGTTTGCATGAAGCAAACCTGATTTATCAGAATCAAATGTATGTGGTCATTTTAAATATACAATATGCAGGGTTTTTTTCTGTTAAGTCTTATACGACAATTGGGATTGGTAATAACCTCTTTTTTTTAAATTGGGCATTGTTATTACCAATTTTAACTTACACGTCAAGGCAAAAACGAACAAGTACAAAATACAGAACAACCACTCAAATATGCACCACTGTAATTGTATCGCAAGTATCAAGAAAATGACTCAAATTATGATATGAGAAGCAGAAATGTCTTCAAAGAATTGTAATCCTCTTACAATGGTTATTTGTGCAATGTATGGCAGATGGTGCAGTTAAGGCCCACTGTTGGAGTAATTCGCTATACGAACATCTTTAAACATCTTTCATCACTTTGCTGCTGTGAAATGTACATTTCTCCACTGTGAGACTAATAAAGGCAAATCCAATCCAATCCAATCTTTTTGCATCATTTTGTTTTTCTTGGACTTCCTGATACATCACATTTCCCTGAAATTCTCCCTCCCAACATTCACACAGTATGTAACTTGTGCCACCAGAGACAATAACATATTGGACCTATTTTATTCAAACGCCAAGGATGCATACAAACCCTCCCCCCTCTCGGAAGAGCAGACCACAATATGGCTTATCTCCAGCCTGTGTACAAACCCCTTGTGCAGAGGCAACCTGCTGTGACCCGCACGATCAAAAGATGGTCCACAGAAGCTGAAGAAGCTCTGCGGGACTGTTTTGATTCAACCAGGTGGGAGCTCTTTACTGAGATTCATGGGGAGGACATTGACTCACTCACCAACACCATCACAGACTACATTAACTTTTGTGAACAAAACACCGTACCCACCAGGACTGTGCGGTGTTTTGCCAACAACAAACCATGGATTAATCCCGACATAAAAGTCCTCCTGAAGGAGAAGAAAAGGGCTTTTGTGTCGGGCAACAGAGAGGAACTGAAGGCCGTGCAGATCCAACTGAGGAGGAAGATCAGAGAGGGGAAGAAGGCCTACAGGATGAAAATGGAGGAGCAGCTGCAAGCCAGCAATGTCGCTGGTGTCTGGAAGGCCCTGAAAAACATCTCAGGCCACAAAAGCCCAGTGACATTGAACGAAAAAGACAAGGACTGGGCAGATGAACTCAACCGCTTTTTCAATCGGTTTGACAAGACGCCAGCCGCCCCCGGCCCACCGTCAACTTCACCTGTAGCTGCACCTGCACCAACTCTCACTGTGGCCTTACCCTCCCTGCCCCCTCTCACGACCAGCTTTCCACAACCAACATCTGCCCTCCCAACCGTTGCCACACCCTCAGCCGCCACTCTGCCTCCTGGTTCCTGCCTGTCTGTCACAACTGCGCAGGTGAGGAACCAACTGAGGAGGATGCAGGTGAGGAAGGCAGCAGGTCCGGATGATATCAGTTCCCGACTCCTCAAGACCTGCTCCGACCAGCTGTGTGTCATTGTCCAGCACTTGTTCAACCTGAGCCTGAAGCTGGGCAGAGTTCCACAGCTGTGGAAAACGTCATGCCTAGTCCCAGTGCCCAAGATTGCCAACCCCAAAGAGCTCAACAGCTACAGACCGGTGGCGCTGACGTCTCACCTGATGAAGACGCTGGAGAGACTCGTCCTCGCCCACCTGCGACCGCTGGCAAGCTCATCGCTGGACCCGCTACAGTTTGCCTACCAGCCCAGCATCGGTGTGGAGGATGCCATCATCTACCTCCTCCATACGGCGTTGCTGCACCTGGAGAATGCTGGGAGCACGGTGAGGATCACATTCTTCGATTTCTCCAGTGCCTTCAACACCATCCAGCCAAGTCTACTGGGGGACAAGCTGCGGCATGCCGGAGTCGACCATCACCTCACATCCTGGATTACAGATTACCTCACAAACAGGCCACAGTACGTGAGAGTAAAGAACTGTGAGTCGGGCAGGCTTCTCTGCAGCACCGGAGCGCCGCAGTAGTCTTCGATCATGTCTACAATTGTTGCTCCAAAATTTGTGTTCAAATCTGAATTGCTCAAAATGATCTAATGTCACAACAAGGATGCTATTTCTTAACCGACTACTGGAGTTTTGCCTCCTGTGTTTGCATGAAGCAAACCTGATTTATCAGAATCAAATGTATGTGGTCATTTTAAATATACAATATGCAGGGTTTTTTTCTGTTAAGTCTTATACGACAATTGGGATTGGTAATAACCTCTTTTTTTTAAATTGGGCATTGTTATTACCAATTTTAACTTACACGTCAAGGCAAAAACGAACAAGTACAAAATACAGAACAACCACTCAAATATGCACCACTGTAATTGTATCGCAAGTATCAAGAAAATGACTCAAATTATGATATGAGAAGCAGAAATGTCTTCAAAGAATTGTAATCCTCTTACAATGGTTATTTGTGCAATGTATGGCAGATGGTGCAGTTAAGGCCCACCGTTGGAGTAATTCGCTATAAGGAAACAGTCCTGGCTCCATTCCTCTTCACCCTCTACACTCGGACTTCAATTACAACACCCCAACCTGCCACCTTCAGAAGTTCTCTGACGATTCAGCTATTGTCGGCCTCATTACAGAGGGAGAAGATAGGGAGTACAGGGGACTAACAAAGGACTTTGTGGACTGGTGCCAGCAGAATCACCTCCAGATCAACACCGGCAAAACCAAGGAGCTGGTGGTGGACTTCTGCAGGAAACAATCGTCACCTGCACCATTGAACATCCAGGGTTCGGACATTGAGAGGGTGACCTCCTACAAGTACCTGGGTGTTACTCTCAACAATAAACTGGACTGGACAACAAACACGGATGCCCTAATCAAAAAGGGACAGAGTCGCCTCTTCCTCCTCAGGAAACTGAGGTCTTTTGGAGTTCAGGGGTCACTCCTAAAGACTTTCTATGACTCTGTGGTGGCATCAGCCATTCACTATGGCATTGTCTGCTGGTCAGGCAGCATCACCACCCGGGACAGAAAAAGACTGGAGCGCTTTGTCAAGCGGGCCAGTTCTGTCGTGGGCTGCTCGCTGGGCTCTCTAGAGGAGGTGGGCAACAGACGGACACTAGCTAAACTAAAAGCTATGACGGACAGCCCCTCCCACCCCCTCCTGCCCATCCTGACAGCTCTGGGTAGCTCCTTTAGCCAGAGACTATTACACCCGCGCTGCAAGAAGGAGAGGTACCGCCGCTCGTTCCTACCGACTGCTGTCAGGCTTCACAATTCCCAATGATCACATGTGAAAAAAAAAAAAAAAAAAAAAAAAAACTGGACACTTGTAAATATGGGTTGTTGCAATATATCTAAATGCATTTCTTGATTCTGCACTATGTACAGTCTTGTTTATAGAACGGTTTTTGCACATCTACATTTGCACAGTATACAGTTGACATTTTTATTTTGTTATGCTTAGAATATCTTGTTTTCTATCCTTTCACTCCCACCCCAACCCCATCCCTCTTCAATTGCTGCTGTGGACTGCAAATTTCCCCATTGCGGGACGAATAAAGGTATTCTGATTCTGATTCTGATTCTGATTCTGATTCTGATATCCTGCCTGCCTTTACATGATGTCACATCCTATGCCTCACATACTATATGTCACGTCCTGTCCGTCTTATATAAATGCTCTCCCAGCGTGTCTATCTTCCTCTTTCTTCTCTGTCTCTCCTCAACCGACCTCACAATGTCCCTGCTCTCTACAAGATTAAAATAATGTATTCTGTTCAACACCTGGCTTCCTGCTGATTTCGCAATCCCACTTCTAAAACCCTGAAGAGCAATGAACCAGGAACGAACGATCAACCCATCAGTCACCATATCATCAATAGCTGTATTTCTTCCAGTTAAATGAAAAGAAAAAAAAACATTCAAATCTTGTGCTAATGCGACTCGGGTATTATCCGTATTCATCACCTAGAGAGATGTGACAGAATAGGAGGTCGGTTGGCAACAGACCAGTTTGAACATTGTGAAGGAGTCGCTCATAACCAACTGCCAATTGCAAACAGGGCAACTGAGCTTTCTCCTAGCATATGTGTTGTCCAGCATGAATCCAGAACAAGAACACAGCTCTTACCAAATTTGATCTAAAAGGTTGGGAAGAAGAAAGCCATTAAAGTCTACAGTCTTCTGGGAAGACTTTGACAAGATTTTGGAGTTTGGAGAGGGACTTTTTCTCCAGTCATACAGAAAGCGAAACATTTGTGAGGGCAGATGTCAATGATTTTGGATTTTTCCGTTGCTGGTCCCACTCTCTGGAATGACCTGCCACTCAACATTCGGCAAGCCCCTCGCTGCCCATCTTTATAACATGTCTCAAAACTCACTTGCACTCTATGGCATTTGACTCAGCATGATTCTGACTTCGCTCCCTGGTGCTTTCTACTATCTTAGTGATTGCTTTATTTTTCCTGTATAGGTTAGCTTTGCATGTTAAGCGCTTTGTCCCAGCTTCAGCTGTTGTTAAAGCACGATACAAATCAATGTGTTTTAATGTATTATATATTTCAAGATGAATGAATGCACTGTACATACAGATTCTTTGTGCATTGTTTGAATAAAGTCATTTATTGTTCATGCAAGTGCATTTGTTGTATTAGTTCATTACAGTGTGGCTTCAACCAAATTTAGAAAATCCTTGTTTTATTTCGATTTGTAAATGATGTTTGGAACGCAATTCTATCTTCGGTCTTCTACTACAAGGTTGTGTGTGGACACTCAGTGGAAGCTGTGAGTAAATTGAGACAATTCTTCAAACAAAAGTACAAAATGATACATCCAATACATTCATGGCAATGTTGATATGCACAATACTGTGTATGCATGCTTCATAAAAGGGGCCCAAGAAAAGTAAACAAATAAGCAAACGAGTGAAGTAACAGTGAAGTAACAGTGCTGAGATGAGCGAGTGGATGGAGAACATGATAAATTGACATGACATGAAAAACTGGGAAAATAAGGAACACAATGTAATCAAGTCAACAAAAACACAGATCATAAATTAAAGGAAGCAATGGAAGAGAGATGCAAAATTTGATGTTGACGTTAATGAGGAAGTAAAATTAATAATTACTCATTGAATGATCTGAATTGTTGTGAGCCGTAATTGATGGGAAGCTGCGCCTATACATTGCAAAGACGAGAGTAAGGAAAGAAACAGCGAAACTATATGGGAGCGATTGTCTAGCAGGAAGAGAAAGAGGGAAGTACTCCTCATTTCCTCCTCATTTGCTCTTCGTTTACAACAAAGCATGGTATGAAAGAAACACCTGTGGTTTGAGCTATGTGAGATATCCCAAACTGCCCTGACTCCTTTTTGTCTCTGACTCTTTTCATTGGCTTCCTCATCCTCCGTTTCTCCACCCCCTCCCACCCCTGATGTTACATATCTTTCTGGCCTGGGGCATAATCTCCTCGCCTGACAAAAAAAGAAAAGAAGAGAGGCTGACATGTAATAAAGCCTGGCTGATACTGTTAGGGGCTGTGGCCGCCGACTCCAGTCTGGCTTCTTGCCTACTTTACTGGAGCACAATGGAGAGGGAGAAATGCAGAGTATTTGCACTCTACACCAATGAAATTACTGAGGAACAGATCCCTGCAAATGAGATGCGGACAGGGAAAAATGTGAAGTACAGGGTGAGAAAAGCAGGCGAGGGTTGGGTGTTCTCCTGCGCAAGCTCCTGTTCTTTGTCACCAGGGGAACGAACGCATAGCTTTTAGCACTCTAGCCTGAGGTGAAAAAGATTGCTCCCTCTCCATCTTCCCCTTTCTTCATCTTTCTTGCAGTCTGCATCCTTTGTATCTCTCTTCAACCAAGCACTTTGTTTTTTCCTCAGTTCTGCTTTGACACACCTTTTATTCTCTCTCAGGCAGGTTTGGATTGAAATAAATTTATTTCCTCTGCCTTTTCAAGCCCCTGCAAATGACATCAGCCTTTTTCTTTTCAGATCAGCCAGGGCTTTCATTGAAACCGATTACCCCAGTTTCCTCTTACCCCTCACACAGGTGATGTCATATTTCAAGGCTGTAGATGAAAAATGAGTAAAAAAAAATTGACAAGCCTCTGTTTTTTTTTCTGACCTTATCAGCTTTCACAGTTTCTTGTTTCAAAAGATTGGGTAATAAACCTGTTGGCTGACCAAGTGTGGTTGTGATTTGGTAGTATGCACAGGAAGGCGAAAAAGGCTTTACTGACACACCAATGGAACAGCTGTGAGGAATAGACCTCATTTGTCCCCACCTACCTGCCCAGTGGCACTGCCTTGGTACAAACATCCATGGAAGCTCATGATCCCCGCCTAGATTGTCTGTAACTCCAACTCCTTTTCGGTCCTTCGGTCTCAGGAAATGAGCACCTGAACTGAAATTCCTCCCCCTCTTTCAGCAAGAAACGTAACCCACTCCTTGAGATCCCTCCTGCTGCTCCAGATTACAGCTCATTAGTAGTAGCAAGAGAACCAAAGCCCACACCATGCCTCCCTTTTGATTCCCTCAGAGTTTCCTGTGATTCCTGAGTAGCACAATGTGCTCCGCACCATCAAACGTTGTAGAATTGGGTGGCTAAAGTACAGCAGCAGAGTACTCATCAGATATCTGAGAAATATGAATAGAACACAAGGTTGGATTGAAATAACTGAAAAAAAATGTTTGTCTCTGTCTGTGTTTTTTCTGACCAAAAAGTGAAGAAAACAGCCTTTGTTGAAAATGAATCACATCAACCGTGATTGTGAGCCCAATATCTGATACTTTTCTGACACCTCAAACAACATCCATCCATCCATCCATTTTCCATACCGCTCTATCCTCATTAGGAGCCTATTCCAGAAGTCTTCGGGCACTTGGCAGGGGACACCCTGAATTGGTTGCCAGCCAATCGCAGGGCACACAGAGACAACCAGTCGCTCTCACACACCTTGGGACAATTTCAAGTGTTCAACTGGCCTGCCATGCATGTTTTTGGAATGTGGGAGGAAACCGTAGGACCTGGCGAAAACTCACACGGGCCCAGGGAGAACATGCAAACTCCACACAGGGAGGCTGGACCGGGTGTCGAACTCTGCACTGCGAAGCTGGTGTGCTAACCACTCGGCTCCTGGGCCGCCCACCTCAAACAACAATACAAACGAAAAAAGTATTTCAGATTATTTCCATTTTCCGATGCCAAATTGCACATCAAGAACTTTTTTACATACAGTTATTTAAGTTCTGTCATTTTTTTTCCTCAATATTGTGAACCACTTTCGCCAATACTGACTGCAACACATTCTGTGAACATACCAACCATATACAGGACACACTCTGTTCAAAGGTGAGAAACACAAGCTTATATCTAATTGGAATTTCTCTTGATCACTTTTTGGTCGCCCCGCCACTCCACGGAATCTATTGGTCACTAGAGTGGTTGAAAAATATGAATTTTCCCAGACAAGCTGGACGGCCCCTACTTCAATGCCCACTCAATTAGAGAAATGTGCTTGGTAAAGAAATTCACCAACAGCCGTAAACACTTCCATTTTATCTGAAAAATACAAATTTCGATTGCTTTTTTTTCTTGGCAATTCTTGGCTGGGGTACGCTACAGCTCACCTGCTCACCCTTGGCCTTCAATGAAGAGAAGCGCTATCGAAAGCGAGAGAAACTGATGGATGTCTCTCCGACATTTTGATTGTGTAGCATTGCTGTGCACATTTCTCATTTTTCTTATCCCGTGGGACAAAAACATGCTATCTGAAACTATAAAATTAAATATGGGGGTGAACAAGGTCACACACATGTTGGAGAACTTCATTTTCACATGAATAGGCAACAGTCAGTGAGCTGGCTTGGCAGTTGAGCTTTGTACACTATTCCGGTGCTTCTGCTTCGCTCTCTCTTTTGTTGGTTGGAATACAACGCGCAAAGAGCACTTCGCTCAAACTGTCAACTGAACCAAGCAATTCGTGATAATTGCCATTGAGAGCCTTTGTGTTTTACATTCATTCTTTTTTTTCTTTCTTCCTTCCTTCCTGTTTCAGACCTTGGGAATACAAGCCCATCTGTCTGAGCCCATTTCACTTTTTTTTCTTGAGTTGCTCAATGATAGATTACCAGATGTGGGGAGCAAATGTTTGAATGTACTCCTTGTTTCGTTTTATTTTTCTAAAAGAAAATCTGATTTGCTCACGGAAGTAGTATTTCAATGTAGTGTCATGGAAGTGAAGCAAAATTGACCAAGCAATCCGGTGAGAGGTTTGTATTTTTTGGGGGGGATTACTTCAGTCTTTAACACTTTTGTGTTCAGACTTAAGTGCCCCCAATTAAAACAAGTCACTGGTTCGATTTTAAACGACAACGTAGTCGGTCTGAATAGCAGTTGAAAGAGAATATGACAAAGAGACAGAATCAACCAGTTTACATCCTGTACCCCAGAAAAGAGACTTCACATTCGACTGAGGATTTGATCAAATCTATCCTGGGAGGCTTCTTCAGACTAAACAAGACAGCATGATAGCAGTCTTGTGGGCTCTGGGGAGCAATAGAAAAAAAACCACTGTCAATCATGCAGCGTCCGACAGAGCTTCGAGCCCCACTGCCACGCAGTTGCCACGTTGGGCTCTCTTTCACCCTTGACCTAACAGTCATCTTGACGGGCGGAGCATCTGACAGCTCGTCACCTGGAGTCACTCTACTCCCACAGACATTCAAGCATGAAGATAACAATAACTGAAATGTAGAAAGACTTCAAATCTGACTAAGTTTTCAATGCAACGGACAGGCTGACACTGATTGTCTGAAATGTACACGCAGCCACGGCTTGAAAAAATAATACATAGCCTCTTGTCTCTGCTCCGTGACTCACTCTCAGTTGTTTTCCTTCTCTTTTCCTTCTCTCTTCTCCTTTGTTCCACTCTCTCCCCGTAGGCTACAGTCAGCAGTGTCCAACTTGAGTTCATTTGACCTTAGTCTCCTCATTGCTTATCAAAACTTACTAAGAAAAAAATGTTCAATTACCCCTTTGCATAACATATCATAAGAAATCCACCTCAGACCATTTTCTGGCAGCCTCCCGTTATGTAAGGAGAAGGGTACCTAATGTGTAGGAGCATAATAATTGGCACCACTTTGCAACAAAGAAGTAACAATGGAAAGTACACTATTTGTCACGTCCTGCTCGAGGAGTGGTGACAGGACTCGAGGGACGAAGAAAAATAGGAAGGGGTTGGATCTGAAATACACGGTGGAGACGGTAAGTTCAAGAAAAGGTTTTTACTGAGACAAGCAGGTCAAAACCGGGAGTAAGACAACCGAGTGGACAAACGGGACCAACCTGCGTACTGCTGGGAGACAGGGTAACAAGAGGGAATACACCGGCGCAGACCGAGCGGGAACGGGTGGCTTCTATAGCCAGAAGGCACAATCAAGGAAATGAGCAATAGGTGAGAGAGTCCGGAGAGCAGGGAGGGGAGGGGCGCACTCCTGGCGCTAAGGAGGATGTGACACTATTTTAATCAATACAAGGATTGTTAACTAAAACTTTTTGTGTGTTCAAATGGACCATTAATACAGTCAAAAGCTATAGAACACTTCCCCTTTCAAGCAGTTAATATCCAACTCGTTGATTTGAAATGGATTAGTGGTAAATTAGCAGATTAAAAAAAAGGGATATGTCCAAAGTCCGGCCCAGGGGCCTATTGCGACCGATGTTCAAATTGCAGTGCCAAAAACTAGCAGCTTCTGGCATGAAATGAAATATGTGTTAACAGCAATAGAAAATACACATGCACAAAAAAATAACAATGCTATTTTAAATTTCATCAGAATACCCATGGTTGAAATATCACTGGGTTTGGGAAAATGTTCAGAGCGCACTCTGCCTCTCTGAGCATCCCACTCTGGAGAGACATCTTAGGCGTACAAGACCTTTTCCAACTCATTTCTAAGACAGACAGTGTAGTGAACAAAAGCAACATTAACAGATAGCGACATCACTTGCAGGACAAGTGGAAATTGACTTTTATTTTAAAGTGACACAAACTGTTAGACATTTAAGAGAATTTATGCAACTAAGTTATGAAAAATATTGTAATCCCATTTTAATAATAATGCCATAAGTGTGTCCACTTTTAACATTTGCATCATTGAGCTACTTAAACATCACAAAGTTAAAATGCAAATTTTAGTGTGTTTTTTTTTAATTAGCCTGAATTATTATGTCTTGGTTGTTATTTCAGAATGCAATGGATCTTTGTACTGCATGCTAGTCTTTTCATTAACTTCACACGTGAGTTTCTATTTGAATTCTTCTCTTCAACATTTGAAATATTTTTTGTAAACCAAACTTTTGATGAGGACTGTGTCATCATCTAAGACGGAAACCACTAAATGATGCTGTGAATCTGGAGGCAAGCAGTAAACTAATGACCTTCAATTGCAAATGGTGTACATTTTGTCAAACTCACTATAGGGGCCTTGACATTTCCCATCAGAAAAAATCCTGCCAACATTTGTCAAACTGTTCTCTGTCCCTTTTGGCTGCCTATGTCCAAAGAAAGGAGGTCTGATGTAGCGGTGTGATGGGTGACTGTCAAGAACAATGAGTGTGCCTATACCAAAACATTGCAATATGCATTCTCCTGAAAGAGATGGATTCACTCTGCATTTGAGTCCTTGGAAAGATTGAGTGAGAGTCAGGCAGCAAGGTGAAAGGCAATCACATGGTGGACAGATCAATTAGTTATTTCCACACGAGGAAAACGGTGGGAAAACACAATTCCATGAGGAAATGATTTGTATTCTCTGCCCTTTTTTAATCTCTCCTGGTTGTTGAGGGCCTGCGAGTTTATCTGAGTTCTCCCTTTGCTTTTCTGCAAGAAAAGGAAAGATGCAGTTAAGAGTGTGATGGTGCTTTCCTGTCGTGAGAATGAACTAGGAACAGCAGACCAGTGGCACAGGCCTGCCAGTTCGGTGCTCACTCTCTCAGTTTACCAAGCCTTGTGGTGCTGTTTCGACGCCAACCCACACATTCGTTTATGTCCTCTCAAACACTACTCACACCCACTGCCGCCCGCATTCTATTACAGTAAAGTCTCGTTATATTGATATCGGATATATCGATAGTCCCGGTTATATCGATACTATTTATATGCACGCACGGAGAAAATTACATGCAAACAGGGTCGGATATATCGATAGTCCCGGTTATATCGATATTTTTTCAGACTCCCTTGAATATCGATATAACGAGACTTTACTGTATTTCAATTTTTGTTACTTTCATAAATTGGAGATTATTGTTGCAGCTCTTGGTAGGCTCCTTTTGTATTGAATCATATCTCTGACCTCACAAATGTTCTTCTGGAAGACTGGGCACAGAATTCCCATTCCAAAATTGTGTTCGTTTTTATTATTATTATTATTATTTATTATTATTATTATTATTTTGGGGGGGAGGGTTAGGCGGGATGCTGTTACATGAATCCTCATGTAATACTGTATGTCTTATTTGTTACATTTTCACTTCCTCCCATGTATACAATACTTCAGTCAGTAACATCCATGTTAAATTCTGGAAGAGGATGGTACACCAAGACACTATTTTGACAAAAAAGGTGTGTTTACAAAAAGGATTCAAGACCGACAAAGTACAAATGAGGTTGCTGTCTTTGAGACGTTGGCGGAGGATACCATCAACTGGTTGACATCCAATTGTAGGGCACACTGACGAACAGCCATCTGCACTCACACACACACCTCAAGAGAATTTACAGTGTAACATTCAGTTCTATATAGTCCCAGAATTTGATTACAAATCAAAACAGTTGCATCGTTGGAGGGAACACGCTTCACTCCTGCTGGAGCTAAAAACCAAAACTGAGGAACAGATCAAGACTTGACAGTCGAAGCTTTTTGAAAGATTTTGTATTGGCTTTTGGCATGTTGCTTCAAAGGCATCTGCTTTTAAGGCTGTTTTTGGTGTGTCATCCTATCATTTAGTTCTTTGCCCAAATTACTTTTTGGTTCGGTTTGATTGGAACACTTCAGTGAGGCGAGATGAGAACCTGTAAGAAAGCAGTGTTAAATTTCTCTGTTCACTCACTTTTTTTCTTGAATTTGTGTTTTCTTGTGTCACTTTAAGTTGTTTTGGACAGTTTTTAGCCTTTTGGGCATTGTGTTCTTTGGTGGAGTTGATACATAAATTTCACCTCAAGCAAGTTTACTACGGGCTCCATTGCATTTCCAATTTTTTTAATACTCTGTGTATGATGTAACTCTGTTACATCATACACTATTGCAACATTTTGCGTGTGGCATTGCCTTCATCTTGGTCTTCCACCATCTTTCTCCAATGCTACAATCCCAAAAAAGCATTGCCCCAGCATGGTGTTTGCTGTTTCACACCTGCTCTGACAAGAATGTATCTAGAAAGCGACGAGAACGGTGTCAAGTGAGACAGAGGACTAAATGGCACTGAATTGAACCTCTCCTTCCGTATGTGTGCTACTTGCCAAAAGACAAATTCTTAATTGTAACGACACGACAGTTGTTTCTTTACATGCAAAAGTCTACAGTACTTCTAGTAAAAGTGACGAATGTTATGTGTGATATGATAGCGAAATTAAAGTTTAGCATGATAGCCAGAGACATCTATGATTTCTTACGGTTGTCCTGAAACTAGACTTGAATCTTGTTCCTGTCTGTCATTTGTTGACACGTGGACTATCCAACCTCTTTGGTGCTCAATGTTAATGTAAATAAAAATCTTATATATATATATATCTTATAATCGTATATTTTCATTTGAGCAACATATTTGAAGTATTTCTTTATGCCATGATAATGTTTTTTTTTTTCCTTTTTTCTTCAATTAAAGTGCTGTGTCACAGCTGTGGTCATTGTTAAAGTGCTTTTGGTATTGAATTGTGTTGTTCTTCACGAAGCTCATTTGGTGTTTTCTATAGCGGTCACCAGTGTTCCCAAATGGACACATGGTACAGGGATTTACACTTTCATGTTTGTTTAGATCAATACAAGTATAAAGCACGTCTGTGGTTTGTCATAAGCTGGCAGTGTACTATCCGACTGTGAGCATGTTCTATTCTTTCCATATTAAGATCTTGTTGTTATCTCAAATGTATTATTTTGGTATCTATCTATCTATCTATCTATCTATCTATCTATCTATCTATCTATCTATCTATCTATCTATCTATCTATCTATCTATCTATCTATCTATCTATCTATCTATCTATCTATCTATCTATCTGTCTGTCTGTCTGTCTGTCTGTCTGTCTGTCTGTCTGTCTGTCTGTCTGTCTGTCCGTCCAACTATCCATCGATCCACCAACCCACCTGTCTGTCTGTCTGTTTTTAAAGTTTACAGGGTTAAATAGATGAATACAAGTATAAAGCACGTCTGCGGTTTGTCATAAGCTGGCAGTGTACCCATCAACCATAAAATTTAGCTGATTCTTCAGATCAACATGTCATCCAGACATGTTTTGGAATGCTTTGTTCAGGCCATCTCTCTCATTTTGTTATGACAGTCACTTTTACTCCTCTACCTGTGCACTAATCTGCTGAGGTCAACCAACCAGTCAGAGACTTGACTTGTCAACAGGGTCACCAACACTAACTTAACATGATCAATTGTCCAGAGAAAGAAAAACAGAACTGACATGTGCCCCATTCATAGAGCAGAGGTAGTCTATCCATTCAATGTATCACTGATATAGCAATGGAAAACTGGTAGACATTATTTCAAATCCTCTACAAGTATTGAAAAACATAACCATTAACAATACTAAATAGATTTTTCCCAAATAATCCAAAGTATGAGTTTTATAATAGCTCCTATTGACAGGCAATACTGTGGAGTCGACAACTGAATTAAAACCTACCAAAATCCATTTTGTGCGACTGAACATGGCCGTGGCCCATGTTTTCTCTTCTTTTTTCCATCAGTGCTTTCTTCTGTAGTAGCAGACGTAAGAAGGGCCAGTGGTAAGAGACATTTTCACATCTGTCATCCAGGTAGAGACAAAACCTCTGAAATTAGTTGAATCACATAAAGAAAGTAAGGGTGTGAGCGCGGAAGAGTGGGTGAGGGAGAGGACCGGATGTGTGGTGGGGAAAATTAATTTTCATTGTGGCTCTGCAGCTGGTGATGATTGACAGACAGAGAGCTCTCAGCTGGAGAAGAAAGAAGAGGAGGGCTAATGGAATTGTACAGAATCAGTCTTGAAATTCACGAGGAGAATACACAAGGTTGTTTTTCCTCTTTTTCAATGTCATGCCTTGTTAAAGACATGAGCTCTCCCCCCGGCTTCATCACAAAACTCAGTTCACCAGCCCTCAAGTGTATATTGACTGAGATGACAAATTTGGTTTTGATTAGGTATAAGGGAGAAGTATCTGAAAATATATTTTTTCCCTTTCAGAAATGCATTTCCAGACCAAGAATGTTGTTTGGCACCCTGTCTACCAGTCACACTTTTCTGTGTTCCACAGTAATGGCACATTTTGCGGGCAAGTGAAAGAAGATCCGTTTTGTCTGTGTGTGCATGTGTGTGTGTGTGTGTGTGTGTGTGTGTGTGTGTGTGTGTGTGTGTGTGTGTGTGTGTGTGTGTGTGTGTGTGTGCGTGCGTGCGTGCGTGCGTGCGTGCGTGCGTGCGTGCGTGCGTGTGTGTGTGTGTGTGTGTGTGTGTGTTGAATCACTTTGTGGTGCAATTCTACACTGATGATGCTCAGAAGAGCACGCAGTCACTCAAGATGGGAACCTTCACACATTACTTTCTCTTGGCTGCCCTCTATTGTATCATTCATCTAGATCACAGCTCAACCTGGCTTCCAGTCTCATCGATTCCCTTTTGTATTTACTGTATTGCCTGGAGGAATTATGCACAGTTTAAACGAAATAGGCTCAGCACATAATCATCTGAGATAGTACCATATTTCCATCACTATATTTGCTTGCTCGAGCTTCTTCAAGTGGCCAAATAAGGGCTGCCGTCTGATTCATTATAAGCAGGTGGTTAACAGTGAGCCAGGTAAGTAAAAAATTTCACCTCAAACAATCGTGGTAATGTAGAATTTTACTTATTCTAGTGGTTGTGGAAGAGATTCTGAGGCATTTCTGTTTACTGAAGTAGAATTCCTTTTGAGTAGAAGGACATGTTCTCATTGAGTCAGAAAATATGATAGTAACAAGACGAAAATGACACCAAGCACAACATCCAGGGTTAAAATAATAAAATGAACTTGCGACACAAATAAAACTTGATGAGACATGCAAGTTTCACACGCGCACATTCTTAAACAATTACACAAGCATCGAGTGAACTATAACAACTGATGTCATTCACTGTGTACAACAGATTCTTTTTTCTTTGTGGTTTTATGACAGGCGAGTTTTATGAGTGCATGAGAGAGGGCAGTTGGAGAGCGATAAATTACGATATTGCAAGTGACACAGGTATTTACGTTGGAGAGCTTGCAATATTTCACATTTAACTGAACAATGTTATTCTCTCCAATAGTGTCTATGAAAAAAAAGTTCATGCCTCCATATTGTGTGTGTACAGTTGTTAAATATGCCATGTCTGTGTCATATTACTCTACTAAGTTTGATACTTCATAACAATGATTTATCTCCAAAGGTAAGGGCTCGTGTGGTATTGTCTAAATAAATGTGTTGCTTTTAAATTCAAGTAAACAGCAAAGTAACAAGATTACCCTTTGTAGTGCCATTATAATTTGATGACTGACTACTTTTTCAAGGTAATAGTGGCAACACCAATCGTCAATCGGAACAGGTAATGCCAACTGTGCTGCATCTTTACACAAGGACAGAAGCAGAAGAGTAGGAAAATGAGTTACCATAAACTCTAACCTCAAAGCAGAGCGAAAAGTATCTCATTTGGCATTCTCATATGAGAGGTGGGAATGATAAAGATTGAGTTACACCTCCCCACTCCCATGCGCTCAACTATATCCTCTTTTTTCACTCTGCACCTCTAACCTCATTAGAGCATATTATAGTCCCCTGCCATTGGTACATATATGATTCCATCACCAGGGTGGAGGTATGGCTTTACCTTTAAATCCACTTAGCCATTGTGACTGGGAGCTCTGCTGAAACGTGACTAGAATATTTATCAATCCTGCTTGACTGATTTTGAATAGTTCAGTAACAAAATATAAAATGCCAATTTGTCCGAGTCAGATCATAGTTGGTTATGTAATGTGTACAGTCGTGAATATACTGTATGTTCACTACAAGATTGCTGTGGCAAAGTAAAAATATTTGTGTGGAGATAGTTATATATTACTAGAGGTTGCATGCCAGCTTATGTCATTTGCTTTTGGACCATTTATTTTATGGTTGTTTAAGTCATGTGTTAAACAAAGACCTTGGTTTGTGCTGTGCAACAATTTCAGCAATCACCAATGCGTCCTTCGACTTCAATAACGAATTATAGGGCGGTAACTGTATTAGTAAGACATAAATGAATGTGACTCAATTAAGCACAACTGTTTTTGCTTCTGCCCTTGTATTGCAACTCAAATGTTCAAAAGACAAAAATAATGCATCTGGCTTCATTTCAGCGGGGCTATGCCAGTGTGTCACTTCTTGGTCTACTTGTATCGTGTTTTTATTTCATGTCAGTAATCCACAATAACCTAACGCACTCTCGTTGTCTTCATCAAAAAGAAAAAAAGGATACACTCATAATTAATTGACACATTGCATATGCATATTTTTTTTTCTTGGGAAGCAATTTTGTTTTAACTTTAGTTGAATTATCTTTGCAACTTGGGTGGGGAATTGTCAGCAACTGAACATTTGTTTGCAAGCGCTCAATAAATGCATTGCTTATTTTCCCTGTTCCAAGACAGAAGTTTTATTTCACCGATTTATTTTCCCTGCATGTGCCTGGGTTCAACTCAAGCATCACCATGTGTCACTGAGTTAATTGACTTGATTTTTGTAGCCGTTTGCCCCTGAATGAAAGTCATGCCCAGTCTCAAAGTCTCAGAGTCTGTTTGTTCTCTTCCTTTCTTCCTCTTAGTTTATACATATCTCCTTCTCTCACGCTCTACATGGAGCCAGATTGCCCCTCACTTGGCGTTATCAAGCTACTCTATCAAAGACATGTATCACCCCCCCTCCCACGATAGAACAACAGCATTTAGCTTTAGTAAATCTTCACCACACATATATAGTGCTTGGTTTCTCATAAATACCTGCAAAAAGTAGAGTAGAATTTATAGCTAAAGAGGCTTCTTTGAACAAACCATTTAGGTTACACACAAAATTATCTGAGAAAAATTCACACTATTAAGTAGTACTCTTGATGTATCGAAAGTCTTGGGATACGTGAACGATGGATCTGTGTTGTTCTTCATCGCACACTGTGCAACTATCAAGGGAAATGTGCACAAAGTACTGCTTTGATCTGAAATCTAGTTTGTAAAAATGCAATGTGTATGTAATTCACTAAATATGGCATACTTTTAATTAGAAGAACCAATGGCTAAAGTTGTTGTAATCACTTTATACTGTATAGGCGCCCACCAATGTCACAAGGTGGCATTTCCCGCTATGTACAATACATTCACCCAAACACAGAGGCCAGAACCGAATGAGTGCAGCAGCAGTCCCCATTTCACTTTTGCCATGTAAATTAAGCTGCCATCTTTTTCCCTTTTTCATCCCCCATGTGTAAAATTAATGAGCAATAAATAATTATTAAGGTGCTAGTGTTCTTTAAAATTGTGTTTTGAGATACTATATACATCTCTCTCTCTCTCTCTGTATATATATATATATATATATATATATATATATATATATATATATATATATATATATATATATATATATATATATATATATATATATATATATATATATATATATATATATATATATATATATATATATATATATATGTGTGTGTGTGTGTGTGTCAGGTATTTCAACACTGACAATACACTGTCTGTAACATAAGAATCTGTTTTAAATTAGATATCAAGTAGACAGGATGAACCTAATACAACTATATATATAATTCCTCGTCTCACCCCCCGTGGGTGGTGTCTGTCCCCCATTTTAGCTCGGGTCCCCTACCAGAGGCCAGGAAGCTTGAGGGTTCTGCGCAGTATCCGTGCTGTTCCCAGCACTGCGCTTTTCTGGACCGAGATATCCGATGTTGTTCCCGAGATCTGTTGCAACCACTCGTCGAGTTTGGGGGTCACTGCCCCGTGTGCTCCTACTACCACAGGCACGACTGTCACCTTTACCTTCCAGGCTCTCTCCAGCTCCTCTCTGAGCCCTTGGTATTTCTCGATTCTCTCATGTTCCTTCTTTCTGATGTTTCCATCACTCGGGACCGCTACATCCACGACAACGGCTTTCCTTTGCCCGATATCTGGTTGGTTGGCTATATATATACAGTAAAGTGTCATTATATCGATATCGTTTATATTGATTATACTGCTTATTACGACACTATTTTCATTTCCTGTGCACATTTCTAGTCTTTTAATATATAATTAGTTCCGTTTAGTACGATTCGTGGTTTTTACGATAATCCGGTTACTATGGTGCTCTTTTTCATCTCCCCCCGGCCATTTTGCTATGTTTATATCGATACACGTCATCGGTCGCGCCATTGGTCAACTTGGTCACGTGACTTGGTCACGGGAGTTTGTTACGTGACCAGCTCCCGTGTAGCAGAGCCATTTTCATTTTCAGACGCTAGCTCGTGTGTAGCAGACGAGATTGAAGTGTTTGTGTTAAAAGGTAAAAATGAGAAGCTGAAGATTGATGACTTTTTTAAATTGCATGCATAATACAGTAAGATGTAAGCGTTGCAGTTTCCCTGTTGTGTTATGTACATGCCCACTGTACTGTATATGAATGCAATCGTTTTTTGCAACAATGTTTCTTGTTTTGTCTGCTGAAGCGTGATGATTTTGAAAATTACTGTACATTCCATACTGTGTATTAAAGGACAACCGATGTCACTTTTTATTCAAATGCAAAACACCAATAAAAATGACTTCACGCCAAGACGTCTTGCATTGCTTGTGAATCCAAACAATGGCTTCAGATTCGGATTCGGCTTTCTTGTTACACATCCAGTTATGAATATGATTCAAATAGTTCTGAAGAGGAAAGCATACATGTTTGCAATCGATTAAAGAATTATATGTGCCATTTTGAGGCAACATTAGGGGAACATCTCTCATCCCCCCCCCCCCCCCAAAAAAAAAGAGGCACAAAATGACGAGCTCATCTGGCCAGCTCCGTTTCTTATATGGCGCTTGGATGCCCTCTTTTGGCGGCTTTTGTTAATGCAGTTCGGCGCAGGACGGATATATCGACAGTACGGTTATATCGAAATGTTTTCTAACTACCGAGGATATCGATATAACGAGACTACTATATACGTATATATATATATATATATATATATATATATATATATATATATATATATATATATATATATATATATATATGTGACGGGTGTCACAACAGTGACTGTCTTCATCCCCACGATGCAAGGTTATCGGGCAAGGATATACAAAAATGCGGTCTAATTATGTCAGTCATCTGACCAACTACGTCAGGTGATTGGAGTAAGGGATCTGTCTCCGGTGTGTCAGGGTCTGTTCGCTCGTCGGAGATGCACTGTACTGGGTCTGGGAAGGAACTCTGTCCCCACTAACATAAGTGGCCTCAGCTCGCACCTGCCCATTCCCCTCTGTACAAACTACATCACCCTGCATAGCACTACATAACTGTGACAGACTGGAGAAAGGTATCTGTTGCTGGTGTATCAGTTGTCTGTGCGCTCGTCGTAGATGCACTGCACTGGGTCTGGGAAGGAACTCTGTCCCCACTAACATAAGTGGCCTCAGCTTGAACCTGCCCATTCCCCTCTGTACAACCTACACCACTCTGGATTACACTACACAACTGTTACACGGTTGGGAAGCCTCTACCTCTACCAACACACTCATTCAAAGGTGTGCTACTTGTTACTTGTAAGGAGCTCATTCTTAGACTTAAGACACAAAAACACGTACATGAAAAAAACACACTAATTGCAAAACAGCAGGCAGACAATTAACACTCTACATGTATTTCCAAAACGGGGGTCGACACACCGTCCACCGAGTGATGGGACTGCACAGCGTCTTCATTGTGCAGCATCGCGGTCCCGGTCCGAAGTGGAGAGTCACTTGTGATCCGGGTCACGGCACCAATGTGACGGGTGTCACAACAGTGACTGTCTTCATCCCCACGATGCTGCCGTCTTAATGAGACCAGACGCGTGGACGTGTCTTTTTATTTCTGCAACACATTATGGCAGAAAGGATGGGTGAAGTCGCATGGGTTTCGTCTTGTGATTAACCTGAATCTCCTCGAGATTGTTCTGGAAACTATGGGCGGGACATAGTGCCACACTGTGCGCCGTTGCGTCACTTCCTTCATAATTTAATAATCTAAGCGCACAACTCCGTTACATATATATATATATATATATATATATATATATATATATATATATATATATATATATATATATATATATATATATATATATATATATATATATATATATATATATATATATATATATATATATATATATATTTTTTTTTTCACCATGCACTGCTAAAAAACTTTTATTTATTTTTAGGGGCATGTAATGGATTAATTCCATTTTTTTAATATCAGTGGGAAATATTACCTAGATTCATTAATAGTACAAGTTAGAAATATGCTAACATAACTAATTAATTTTGTAACTTTAGGTCCCTCTGGACACTCGTCTACTGTCCCTGCAGACTGATAATGGTACCTCATTCTGTTTGCCATGGTCATGTTGTATCGTTGAACACAGGCTAACCTTGAGAGTCCTTCAGTCTCATTGTTTCCTCACAGAAAAATATTAAAGCCTCTGGGAATGCTCACTCAATTGCTGTACCTTGCCAAGCACAAGAGCCATATGGACCAAACTCCACAGACCAATTATCCACAACTGACGAGCTTTACGGGCATAAACGACAGAACGACAAAGTCCTTTTGGGGAAGCTCTCTCTAGTCATCCATTTCATAAAACAGTTTTTGCTCCAATAGTCTCCTACTTGCTTAGAAGCTCATTTTTCTTCTCTAGAAGTGGAATTAGTCGGGTCATGATACTGACAGTGCAAGCATCTGCCAGTGAGCAGAGGTTCAACGAAAAACCGTCTCCTGTTTTTTTTCTCAGCTCCCAACATATTTTCCCTTCTAATTAACCTGCAGTTGGCTTCTTACTGTGCATATTTGATGGAGTTGTGGTATCAAGGTGTGTGAATCTTGAGCATTTAACAGGATTTCTCTCATTTTCTGATTGTGCCAACATGCTTATGTAAATGTGGGCATATCTCGGTAGTCAGCAATTTTTAGTTTCTGCCCATCTGTGCTGCTTCACAGTCGTTAGATAACATTTATTATGCTGATCATCTCTTTGAAAGCACAACAGTGGGTGGAAAGTCTGCATCAGTATGACAAAACCATACATATACAGTTCATTTACAAGACTTGAAATATCTATCAGTGTAAATGTGAATGTTTGCATTATAGACCTCGCCTCTCGCCCAGTATTGATTAGGAAAGGCGCCAACTCTGAATGAGAATAAGGTTTCTTCACAGAAAGTGTTGTCAAGCCAAATGCTCAAATGTCAAGCCACTTCCTTTTGCTATCTATCATCAGATTTTACTGATCACAATTCTGTATATATACTGCAAAGAAGAAAAAAACAATATTTGGGCTGTCATGTGTGTGAATGTATTTTGAGTAATGAAAAATAGCTGCCGAGACAAATTCCTCTTTGTGAGATTTCAACATACTGATGTAATGGGATCAATGTAATTTGTATCATGTTTTTGACTAAATATATTTGTATGAAAATAATGATCCAATTAAGATATAAATCTAATTCATTTAAAATGGTTTACCTTCAATGGTTTACCTTCAACACGTGTTGCTCAGGGACCGATATGAAACAATAGTGAAGATCAGCACAGAGCTGAGAGAACCATCTTTATTTATTCAAAACACACTGGAGGGAGGTTTGATTGCTTTCTGAGAACCACCCAGAAGCAGAATTGAAAATTGATGTATAGATCTCGGTCTTGAGGAGCAATCCATGAATTCTACCAAGGACTACCAAAATGCATGTTATCTATTGTTTATTCTCTCCAAGAATTGTAAGCCATTCATAGCCACAAGCCAACAAGCAAGGCCCAACTCTTTTACAAAGCCTAGTTTGAATAAATGATTCATGTTTATTGGCACAGTAGGCAGAATGTGTGTGTGTGTGTGTGTGTGTGTGTGTGTGTGTGTGTGTGTGTGTGTGTGTTTGTGTGTGTGTGTGTGTGTGTGTGTGTGTGTGTGTGTGTGTGTGTGTGTGTGTGTGTGTGTGTGTGTGTGTGTGTGGGTGGGTGGGTGGGTGTGTGTTTTGGCCTCTTAAAGGTTTTTGTCTTGTGTTCTTTTAAACCAAGGGTGTCAAACTATTTACCGCGGGCCACATTGTTGTTACGATTTCCTCTCGTGGGCCGTTATGAATTTGGGGAAGCTATTAGAATGTTTCATCCCTTCCACATATTACATATAGAGCACACAACAAATTAATGAATAACTAGTTTTCAAATTTGAAGTAAAAAATAATGACTGTTGTGGTTGAAAGGCGCTTATAAATTAAATGTATTATTATTATTATTATTTACATGTTACAATTTGAAATTGATTTGCTTTCGTGGGCGAAATAAAATGATGTGGCGGGCCAGATTTGGCCTTGGCCTTGACCTTGACACCTGATTTTTAAACACTTTGGAAAATTATGGCCACGGTGAGGACTAATGTTCCCTCAAACTTTTCATGTTTTTTTTTATTCACAGAAATTCCCTAAGCATTCGTTTCTTGGGCCATCGTGAATAACATCTGACATTTACACGGCAGCCAGTAGACCAAACCAGGTTAACAGCTGTCCAAAACCTGCGATCATAACAAGTTACACGATGAAGGTACAGTATACAGTGGGACCTTGGCTTACGAACTTAATTGCTTCCCAGACAGAGTGTGTCAGGAGAAAAGTGTGTATCGCAAAAACATGTTTCCCATAGGAAACCATTAAAATGAGAATAATCCGTTCCCAGGTCTCCATAAAATATAATTTTCAACTAAATAAGCCTTAAAACTACACACAACATACCTTATTCTATCGATGAGAAGGTTTCTTCAGCCGTCATCTGTACAAAAGTGAAGGTTTCGGACGTTTCGCCTCCTATCCAAGAGGCTTCGTCAGCGAACTAAAGTCTGACTGGTCGTATCGGCCCTATTTATATATCCCTAATGTCCAGACATGGTGGCGCCGGACACAGCTATGATAGGTCCCTACTCTCAGGTTGGGGGGGCAGAGGACCCCTGCCTGTGGCCCCACTGATTGTTCCTACATTCCTGACTAACGACTGGCCTATTACTCCCACTCCCACCGGTATCACCTCATCAGCATAACGACCCTCATCAGCATTACGAAAGTTGCCTAACCTGTTTTGCCTAAGCAGGCTATTGTATGAACGATCCAAATTGAACCTCACCCCACCCGACCGGTTTAATGAAGGATTTTGTTGTTTTATAAGAATCGCTTCTTTTACCCCCCTTTCAAACCATCTATGTTCTTTCGCTAAGATTTTAACCTCATTGTCGTCAAATGAGTGGTTGCTAGCTTTTAGGTGCAAATGTACTGCCGATTGAGGTCCACTTATATTATCCCTGCGATGTTGATAAAGTCTTTTTTTGAGAATTTGTTGAGTCTCCCCAATGTACTGCTCTTTACAATTTTCATTCTTACAATGTATGGAATAAACTACATTACTTTGTTTTTCATTTGGTAGCCTATCTTTTGGATGCACTAATTTTTGCCTTAACGTGTTTATCGGTTTGAAATAAGTAGGAATTTTATGTTGCCAAAGGACTCTTTGTAATTTTTCAGAAAGTCCTGCAATGTACGGTACTGCTACTCTCTCCTTTTTGTATCTTGAGAATTATTGGTTTCATTCCCTATTCTTTCTTTCTGACATTTGTTGAATGACCACTGAGGGTACCCGCAGTTAGTGAGTGCTCTCCTGATATGTTTTGACTCCTTTTCTCTACCTTCAGTGCTAGTTGGTGTTAGTTTAGCCCTATGCTGGAGGGTTCTGATAACTCCTAGTTTATGTTGTAAAGGGTGGTTAGAGTCAAAAAGTAAGTATTGGTCAGTGTGCGTAGCCTTCCAAAAGACTTCTGTTTTTAGCACTCTGTCCTCTTTTATAATTACTTTACAATCCAAGAAGGCTAGTCGGTTCTCTTGAATGTCCTCACGAGTAAATTTAATGTTGAAGTCTACAGAGTTGAGGTGATCTGAGAAGGATTGAATTTCTTGTTTCTTAATTATGACAAAAGTATCGTCCACATATCTAAACCAGTGTCTAGGTTTTGTCCCTGGGAAGGATGTGAGGGCCTGTTTCTCCATCTCTTCCATGTAAAGATTAGCCACTATGGGTGAAACTGGTGAGCCCATAGCACAACCATGAATTTGTTTATAAAATTGTTCCCGAAATTGAAAATACGTAGTATTAAGGCAGATTTCTAATACAGTAAAGTCTCGTTATATCGATATTCAAGGGAGTCCGAAAAAATATCGATATAACCGGGACTATCGATATATCCGACCCTGTTTGCATGTAATTTTCTCCGTGCGTGCATAGAAATAGTATCGATATAACCGGGACTATCGATATATCCGATATTGATATAACGAGACTTTACTGTAATTGGCAGATGTGATCCGGTTTAAGTTTGGTTCTTTCATGCAGAGAAACATCCGCCAGCAGCCTCGTCCTCACCACTGAGACTGCTGCTGGGGTTGGGACAGATGTAAAGAGAGAAGTCACATCGTATGATGCCAAAGTTTCCTCAGGTTCCAATATGAGGTCTTTGATCCTCTCTACAAACCCTGTGGTGTTCTCTACGTGATATTCTGTGTTACCAACCAACGGAGCTAAAATAGTTTTTAAATATTTGGCTACATTGTATGTAGAGGAGTCAATGCTACAAACAATGGGTCTGAGGGGGAACCCTTCTTTATGTATTTTTGGCAGGCCATAGATACATGGCGTGGCCTCTCCCGGGTATAATCTAAAATACATCTGTTTGTCTATATGTTTACCTTTCTCTAACTTTTGGAGACAGTCAATCATTTCTTTCTTGTATCTATTGGAAGGGTCCCTTTTTAGTTGCTCATACGTGTTAGAATCACTGATTAACCTATTTATTTTGTCTTCATAATCCAATGTGTTGAGAAGCACTGTGCATCTGCCCTTGTCTGCTGGCAAAATAGTAATATTTTTGTCTTTTTGTAGAGTAGTTAACGCTTTTCTCTCTTCTAATGTTATGTTGACGGAGGAAGTTTGGCACTACTGAGAAGAGCTGATATTTTAATGCGTAGATCATCTGCCTCTGCATACGAAAGTTTGTTATTTTTAATAGCCGATTCAGTAGCTGTGATGTAATCTATAGTAGGTATAGTTTTAGGAGTCACTGAGAAATTTAAACCTTTGGTAAGTACCGCCTTTTCTGTCTCTGAGAGATCTCTGTCTGACAAATTTTTGATCCAATTCTCCCTTGCAAACTGTTCATTCCTAATTTTTCGTGTGTTTACCAGTAGCTGAGATTGTTTCAGTAAAAGTAATTTTTGAAATTTACCCTTTTGTCTCTCTTTGGTTTTGCTGTGGTGCCTCATATAACCGGATTTAGTAAATTCACACACTTCCTGATAGATTTTGTGGGTAAGTTTATTTTGTAATCGCTGATAATAAGTTTCTATTTCTGACTGTTTGTTTTTTAGCTCTATGTTAAGTCTCCTAATTCGCAAATTTAGAATTTTCCTAGTATAATTTTGTTGCATTTTATCGGCTAAGTATCCGCGTTCCAGGGGTGCTTGCTTCAAGCATTTAGGAATTAACCGGCTCTGTCTACATCTAAGATTGAATCTGAGGTGGTTCTTAAGTCAGCTAATTTAAAGGTGGCCTTTTCTAAGTTACGTACCAGCAGAAGGATGTCTCTCCCAAAGTTGTCATCAATACGTCTGTGTAAGCTCTCAGTCGTACAGGAGTGGTCCATCGATGAGAAGGTTTCTTCAGCCGTCTGCTCTGACAAGAATGTATCTAGAAAGCGACGAGAACGGTGTCAAGTGAGACAGAGGACTAAATGGCACTGAATTGAACCTCTCCTTCCGTATGTGTGCTACTTGCCAAAAGACAAATTCTTAATTGTAACGACACGACAGTTGTTTCTTTACATGCAAAAGTCTACAGTACTTCTAGTAAAAGTGACGAATGTTATGTGTGATATGATAGCGAAATTAAAGTTTAGCATGATAGCCAGAGACATCTATGATTTCTTACGGTTGTCCTGAAACTAGACTTGAATCTTGTTCCTGTCTGTCATTTGTTGACACGTGGACTATCCAACCTCTTTGGTGCTCAATGTTAATGTAAATAAAAATCTTATATATATATATATCTTATAATCGTATATTTTCATTTGAGCAACATATTTGAAGTATTTCTTTATGCCATGATAATGTTTTTTTTTTTCCTTTTTTCTTCAATTAAAGTGCTGTGTCACAGCTGTGGTCATTGTTAAAGTGCTTTTGGTATTGAATTGTGTTGTTCTTCACGAAGCTCATTTGGTGTTTTCTATAGCGGTCACCAGTGTTCCCAAATGGACACATGGTACAGGGATTTACACTTTCATGTTTGTTTAGATCAATACAAGTATAAAGCACGTCTGTGGTTTGTCATAAGCTGGCAGTGTACTATCCGACTGTGAGCATGTTCTATTCTTTCCATATTAAGATCTTGTTGTTATCTCAAATGTATTATTTTGGTATCTATCTATCTATCTATCTATCTATCTATCTATCTATCTATCTATCTATCTATCTATCTATCTATCTATCTATCTATCTATCTATCTATCTATCTATCTATCTATCTATCTATCTGTCTGTCTGTCTGTCTGTCTGTCTGTCTGTCTGTCTGTCTGTCTGTCTGTCTGTCTGTCCGTCCAACTATCCATCGATCCACCAACCCACCTGTCTGTCTGTCTGTTTTTAAAGTTTACAGGGTTAAATAGATGAATACAAGTATAAAGCACGTCTGCGGTTTGTCATAAGCTGGCAGTGTACCCATCAACCATAAAATTTAGCTGATTCTTCAGATCAACATGTCATCCAGACATGTTTTGGAATGCTTTGTTCAGGCCATCTCTCTCATTTTGTTATGACAGTCACTTTTACTCCTCTACCTGTGCACTAATCTGCTGAGGTCAACCAACCAGTCAGAGACTTGACTTGTCAACAGGGTCACCAACACTAACTTAACATGATCAATTGTCCAGAGAAAGAAAAACAGAACTGACATGTGCCCCATTCATAGAGCAGAGGTAGTCTATCCATTCAATGTATCACTGATATAGCAATGGAAAACTGGTAGACATTATTTCAAATCCTCTACAAGTATTGAAAAACATAACCATTAACAATACTAAATAGATTTTTCCCAAATAATCCAAAGTATGAGTTTTATAATAGCTCCTATTGACAGGCAATACTGTGGAGTCGACAACTGAATTAAAACCTACCAAAATCCATTTTGTGCGACTGAACATGGCCGTGGCCCATGTTTTCTCTTCTTTTTTCCATCAGTGCTTTCTTCTGTAGTAGCAGACGTAAGAAGGGCCAGTGGTAAGAGACATTTTCACATCTGTCATCCAGGTAGAGACAAAACCTCTGAAATTAGTTGAATCACATAAAGAAAGTAAGGGTGTGAGCGCGGAAGAGTGGGTGAGGGAGAGGACCGGATGTGTGGTGGGGAAAATTAATTTTCATTGTGGCTCTGCAGCTGGTGATGATTGACAGACAGAGAGCTCTCAGCTGGAGAAGAAAGAAGAGGAGGGCTAATGGAATTGTACAGAATCAGTCTTGAAATTCACGAGGAGAATACACAAGGTTGTTTTTCCTCTTTTTCAATGTCATGCCTTGTTAAAGACATGAGCTCTCCCCCCGGCTTCATCACAAAACTCAGTTCACCAGCCCTCAAGTGTATATTGACTGAGATGACAAATTTGGTTTTGATTAGGTATAAGGGAGAAGTATCTGAAAATATATTTTTTCCCTTTCAGAAATGCATTTCCAGACCAAGAATGTTGTTTGGCACCCTGTCTACCAGTCACACTTTTCTGTGTTCCACAGTAATGGCACATTTTGCGGGCAAGTGAAAGAAGATCCGTTTTGTCTGTGTGTGCATGTGTGTGTGTGTGTGTGTGTGTGTGTGTGTGTGTGTGTGTGTGTGTGTGTGTGTGTGTGTGTGTGTGCGTGCGTGCGTGCGTGCGTGCGTGCGTGCGTGCGTGCGTGCGTGCGTGTGTGTGTGTGTGTGTGTGTGTGTTGAATCACTTTGTGGTGCAATTCTACACTGATGATGCTCAGAAGAGCACGCAGTCACTCAAGATGGGAACCTTCACACATTACTTTCTCTTGGCTGCCCTCTATTGTATCATTCATCTAGATCACAGCTCAACCTGGCTTCCAGTCTCATCGATTCCCTTTTGTATTTACTGTATTGCCTGGAGGAATTATGCACAGTTTAAACCAAATAGGCTCAGCACATAATCATCTGAGATAGTACCATATTTCCATCACTATATTTGCTTGCTCGAGCTTCTTCCAGTGGCCAAATAAGGGCTGCCGTCTGATTCATTATAAGCAGGTGGTTAACAGTGAGCCAGGTAAGTAAAAAATTTCACCTCAAACAATCGTGGTAATGTAGAATTTTACTTATTCTAGTGGTTGTGGAAGAGATTCTGAGGCATTTCTGTTTACTGAAGTAGAATTCCTTTTGAGTAGAAGGACATGTTCTCATTGAGTCAGAAAATATGATAGTAACAAGACGAAAATGACACCAAGCACAACATCCAGGGTTAAAATAATAAAATGAACTTGCGACACAAATAAAACTTGATGAGACATGCAAGTTTCACACGCGCACATTCTTAAACAATTACACAAGCATCGAGTGAACTATAACAACTGATGTCATTCACTGTGTACAACAGATTCTTTTTTCTTTGTGGTTTTATGACAGGCGAGTTTTATGAGTGCATGAGAGAGGGCAGTTGGAGAGCGATAAATTACGATATTGCAAGTGACACAGGTATTTACGTTGGAGAGCTTGCAATATTTCACATTTAACTGAACAATGTTATTCTCTCCAATAGTGTCTATGAAAAAAAAGTTCATGCCTCCATATTGTGTGTGTACAGTTGTTAAATATGCCATGTCTGTGTCATATTACTCTACTAAGTTTGATACTTCATAACAATGATTTATCTCCAAAGGTAAGGGCTCGTGTGGTATTGTCTAAATAAATGTGTTGCTTTTAAATTCAAGTAAACAGCAAAGTAACAAGATTACCCTTTGTAGTGCCATTATAATTTGATGACTGACTACTTTTTCAAGGTAATAGTGGCAACACCAATCGTCAATCGGAACAGGTAATGCCAACTGTGCTGCATCTTTACACAAGGACAGAAGCAGAAGAGTAGGAAAATGAGTTACCATAAACTCTAACCTCAAAGCAGAGCGAAAAGTATCTCATTTGGCATTCTCATATGAGAGGTGGGAATGATAAAGATTGAGTTACACCTCCCCACTCCCATGCGCTCAACTATATCCTCTTTTTTCACTCTGCACCTCTAACCTCATTAGAGCATATTATAGTCCCCTGCCATTGGTACATATATGATTCCATCACCAGGGTGGAGGTATGGCTTTACCTTTAAATCCACTTAGCCATTGTGACTGGGAGCTCTGCTGAAACGTGACTAGAATATTTATCAATCCTGCTTGACTGATTTTGAATAGTTCAGTAACAAAATATAAAATGCCAATTTGTCCGAGTCAGATCATAGTTGGTTATGTAATGTGTACAGTCGTGAATATACTGTATGTTCACTACAAGATTGCTGTGGCAAAGTAAAAATATTTGTGTGGAGATAGTTATATATTACTAGAGGTTGCATGCCAGCTTATGTCATTTGCTTTTGGACCATTTATTTTATGGTTGTTTAAGTCATGTGTTAAACAAAGACCTTGGTTTGTGCTGTGCAACAATTTCAGCAATCACCAATGCGTCCTTCGACTTCAATAACGAATTATAGGGCGGTAACTGTATTAGTAAGACATAAATGAATGTGACTCAATTAAGCACAACTGTTTTTGCTTCTGCCCTTGTATTGCAACTCAAATGTTCAAAAGACAAAAATAATGCATCTGGCTTCATTTCAGCGGGGCTATGCCAGTGTGTCACTTCTTGGTCTACTTGTATCGTGTTTTTATTTCATGTCAGTAATCCACAATAACCTAACGCACTCTCGTTGTCTTCATCAAAAAGAAAAAAAGGATACACTCATAATTAATTGACACATTGCATATGCATATTTTTTTTTCTTGGGAAGCAATTTTGTTTTAACTTTAGTTGAATTATCTTTGCAACTTGGGTGGGGAATTGTCAGCAACTGAACATTTGTTTGCAAGCGCTCAATAAATGCATTGCTTATTTTCCCTGTTCCAAGACAGAAGTTTTATTTCACCGATTTATTTTCCCTGCATGTGCCTGGGTTCAACTCAAGCATCACCATGTGTCACTGAGTTAATTGACTTGATTTTTGTAGCCGTTTGCCCCTGAATGAAAGTCATGCCCAGTCTCAAAGTCTCAGAGTCTGTTTGTTCTCTTCCTTTCTTCCTCTTAGTTTATACATATCTCCTTCTCTCACGCTCTACATGGAGCCAGATTGCCCCTCACTTGGCGTTATCAAGCTACTCTATCAAAGACATGTATCACCCCCCCTCCCACGATAGAACAACAGCATTTAGCTTTAGTAAATCTTCACCACACATATATAGTGCTTGGTTTCTCATAAATACCTGCAAAAAGTAGAGTAGAATTTATAGCTAAAGAGGCTTCTTTGAACAAACCATTTAGGTTACACACAAAATTATCTGAGAAAAATTCACACTATTAAGTAGTACTCTTGATGTATCGAAAGTCTTGGGATACGTGAACGATGGATCTGTGTTGTTCTTCATCGCACACTGTGCAACTATCAAGGGAAATGTGCACAAAGTACTGCTTTGATCTGAAATCTAGTTTGTAAAAATGCAATGTGTATGTAATTCACTAAATATGGCATACTTTTAATTAGAAGAACCAATGGCTAAAGTTGTTGTAATCACTTTATACTGTATAGGCGCCCACCAATGTCACAAGGTGGCATTTCCCGCTATGTACAATACATTCACCCAAACACAGAGGCCAGAACCGAATGAGTGCAGCAGCAGTCCCCATTTCACTTTTGCCATGTAAATTAAGCTGCCATCTTTTTCCCTTTTTCATCCCCCATGTGTAAAATTAATGAGCAATAAATAATTATTAAGGTGCTAGTGTTCTTTAAAATTGTGTTTTGAGATACTATATACATCTCTCTCTCTCTCTCTGTATATATATATATATATATATATATATATATATATATATATATATATATATATATATATATATATATATATATATATATATATATATATATATATATATATATATATATATATATATATATGTGTGTGTGTGTGTGTGTGTGTGTCAGGTATTTCAACACTGACAATACACTGTCTGTAACATAAGAATCTGTTTTAAATTAGATATCAAGTAGACAGGATGAACCTAATACAACTATATATATAATTCCTCGTCTCACCCCCCGTGGGTGGTGTCTGTCCCCCATTTTAGCTCGGGTCCCCTACCAGAGGCCAGGAAGCTTGAGGGTTCTGCGCAGTATCCGTGCTGTTCCCAGCACTGCGCTTTTCTGGACCGAGATATCCGATGTTGTTCCCGAGATCTGTTGCAACCACTCGTCGAGTTTGGGGGTCACTGCCCCGTGTGCTCCTACTACCACAGGCACGACTGTCACCTTTACCTTCCAGGCTCTCTCCAGCTCCTCTCTGAGCCCTTGGTATTTCTCGATTCTCTCATGTTCCTTCTTTCTGATGTTTCCATCACTCGGGACCGCTACATCCACGACAACGGCTTTCCTTTGCCCGATATCTGGTTGGTTGGCTATATATATACAGTAAAGTGTCATTATATCGATATCGTTTATATTGATTATACTGCTTATTACGACACTATTTTCATTTCCTGTGCACATTTCTAGTCTTTTAATATATAATTAGTTCCGTTTAGTACGATTCGTGGTTTTTACGATAATCCGGTTACTATGGTGCTCTTTTTCATCTCCCCCCGGCCATTTTGCTATGTTTATATCGATACACGTCATCGGTCGCGCCATTGGTCAACTTGGTCACGTGACTTGGTCACGGGAGTTTGTTACGTGACCAGCTCCCGTGTAGCAGAGCCATTTTCATTTTCAGACGCTAGCTCGTGTGTAGCAGACGAGATTGAAGTGTTTGTGTTAAAAGGTAAAAATGAGAAGCTGAAGATTGATGACTTTTTTAAATTGCATGCATAATACAGTAAGATGTAAGCGTTGCAGTTTCCCTGTTGTGTTATGTACATGCCCACTGTACTGTATATGAATGCAATCGTTTTTTGCAACAATGTTTCTTGTTTTGTCTGCTGAAGCGTGATGATTTTGAAAATTACTGTACATTCCATACTGTGTATTAAAGGACAACCGATGTCACTTTTTATTCAAATGCAAAACACCAATAAAAATGACTTCACGCCAAGACGTCTTGCATTGCTTGTGAATCCAAACAATGGCTTCAGATTCGGATTCGGCTTTCTTGTTACACATCCAGTTATGAATATGATTCAAATAGTTCTGAAGAGGAAAGCATACATGTTTGCAATCGATTAAAGAATTATATGTGCCATTTTGAGGCAACATTAGGGGAACATCTCTCATCCCCCCCCCCCCCCAAAAAAAAAGAGGCACAAAATGACGAGCTCATCTGGCCAGCTCCGTTTCTTATATGGCGCTTGGATGCCCTCTTTTGGCGGCTTTTGTTAATGCAGTTCGGCGCAGGACGGATATATCGACAGTACGGTTATATCGAAATGTTTTCTAACTACCGAGGATATCGATATAACGAGACTACTATATACGTATATATATATATATATATATATATATATATATATATATATATATATATATATATATATATATATATGTGACGGGTGTCACAACAGTGACTGTCTTCATCCCCACGATGCAAGGTTATCGGGCAAGGATATACAAAAATGCGGTCTAATTATGTCAGTCATCTGACCAACTACGTCAGGTGATTGGAGTAAGGGATCTGTCTCCGGTGTGTCAGGGTCTGTTCGCTCGTCGGAGATGCACTGTACTGGGTCTGGGAAGGAACTCTGTCCCCACTAACATAAGTGGCCTCAGCTCGCACCTGCCCATTCCCCTCTGTACAAACTACATCACCCTGCATAGCACTACATAACTGTGACAGACTGGAGAAAGGTATCTGTTGCTGGTGTATCAGTTGTCTGTGCGCTCGTCGTAGATGCACTGCACTGGGTCTGGGAAGGAACTCTGTCCCCACTAACATAAGTGGCCTCAGCTTGAACCTGCCCATTCCCCTCTGTACAACCTACACCACTCTGGATTACACTACACAACTGTTACACGGTTGGGAAGCCTCTACCTCTACCAACACACTCATTCAAAGGTGTGCTACTTGTTACTTGTAAGGAGCTCATTCTTAGACTTAAGACACAAAAACACGTACATGAAAAAAACACACTAATTGCAAAACAGCAGGCAGACAATTAACACTCTACATGTATTTCCAAAACGGGGGTCGACACACCGTCCACCGAGTGATGGGACTGCACAGCGTCTTCATTGTGCAGCATCGCGGTCCCGGTCCGAAGTGGAGAGTCACTTGTGATCCGGGTCACGGCACCAATGTGACGGGTGTCACAACAGTGACTGTCTTCATCCCCACGATGCTGCCGTCTTAATGAGACCAGACGCGTGGACGTGTCTTTTTATTTCTGCAACACATTATGGCAGAAAGGATGGGTGAAGTCGCATGGGTTTCGTCTTGTGATTAACCTGAATCTCCTCGAGATTGTTCTGGAAACTATGGGCGGGACATAGTGCCACACTGTGCGCCGTTGCGTCACTTCCTTCATAATTTAATAATCTAAGCGCACAACTCCGTTACATATATATATATATATATATATATATATATATATATATATATATATATATATATATATATATATATATATATATTTTTTTTTTTCACCATGCACTGCTAAAAAACTTTTATTTATTTTTAGGGGCATGTAATGGATTAATTCCATTTTTTTAATATCAGTGGGAAATATTACCTAGATTCATTAATAGTACAAGTTAGAAATATGCTAACATAACTAATTAATTTTGTAACTTTAGGTCCCTCTGGACACTCGTCTACTGTCCCTGCAGACTGATAATGGTACCTCATTCTGTTTGCCATGGTCATGTTGTATCGTTGAACACAGGCTAACCTTGAGAGTCCTTCAGTCTCATTGTTTCCTCACAGAAAAATATTAAAGCCTCTGGGAATGCTCACTCAATTGCTGTACCTTGCCAAGCACAAGAGCCATATGGACCAAACTCCACAGACCAATTATCCACAACTGACGAGCTTTACGGGCATAAACGACAGAACGACAAAGTCCTTTTGGGGAAGCTCTCTCTAGTCATCCATTTCATAAAACAGTTTTTGCTCCAATAGTCTCCTACTTGCTTAGAAGCTCATTTTTCTTCTCTAGAAGTGGAATTAGTCGGGTCATGATACTGACAGTGCAAGCATCTGCCAGTGAGCAGAGGTTCAACGAAAAACCGTCTCCTGTTTTTTTTCTCAGCTCCCAACATATTTTCCCTTCTAATTAACCTGCAGTTGGCTTCTTACTGTGCATATTTGATGGAGTTGTGGTATCAAGGTGTGTGAATCTTGAGCATTTAACAGGATTTCTCTCATTTTCTGATTGTGCCAACATGCTTATGTAAATGTGGGCATATCTCGGTAGTCAGCAATTTTTAGTTTCTGCCCATCTGTGCTGCTTCACAGTCGTTAGATAACATTTATTATGCTGATCATCTCTTTGAAAGCACAACAGTGGGTGGAAAGTCTGCATCAGTATGACAAAACCATACATATACAGTTCATTTACAAGACTTGAAATATCTATCAGTGTAAATGTGAATGTTTGCATTATAGACCTCGCCTCTCGCCCAGTATTGATTAGGAAAGGCGCCAACTCTGAATGAGAATAAGGTTTCTTCACAGAAAGTGTTGTCAAGCCAAATGCTCAAATGTCAAGCCACTTCCTTTTGCTATCTATCATCAGATTTTACTGATCACAATTCTGTATATATACTGCAAAGAAGAAAAAAACAATATTTGGGCTGTCATGTGTGTGAATGTATTTTGAGTAATGAAAAATAGCTGCCGAGACAAATTCCTCTTTGTGAGATTTCAACATACTGATGTAATGGGATCAATGTAATTTGTATCATGTTTTTGACTAAATATATTTGTATGAAAATAATGATCCAATTAAGATATAAATCTAATTCATTTAAAATGGTTTACCTTCAATGGTTTACCTTCAACACGTGTTGCTCAGGGACCGATATGAAACAATAGTGAAGATCAGCACAGAGCTGAGAGAACCATCTTTATTTATTCAAAACACACTGGAGGGAGGTTTGATTGCTTTCTGAGAACCACCCAGAAGCAGAATTGAAAATTGATGTATAGATCTCGGTCTTGAGGAGCAATCCATGAATTCTACCAAGGACTACCAAAATGCATGTTATCTATTGTTTATTCTCTCCAAGAATTGTAAGCCATTCATAGCCACAAGCCAACAAGCAAGGCCCAACTCTTTTACAAAGCCTAGTTTGAATAAATGATTCATGTTTATTGGCACAGTAGGCAGAATGTGTGTGTGTGTGTGTGTGTGTGTGTGTGTGTGTGTGTGTGTGTGTGTGTGTGTGTGTGTGTGTGTGTGTGTGTGTGTGTGTGTGTGTGTGTGTGTGTGTGTGTGTGTGTGTGTGTGTGGGTGGGTGGGTGGGTGGGTGTGTGTTTTGGCCTCTTAAAGGTTTTTGTCTTGTGTTCTTTTAAACCAAGGGTGTCAAACTATTTACCGCGGGCCACATTGTTGTTACGATTTCCTCTCGTGGGCCGTTATGAATTTGGGGAAGCTATTAGAATGTTTCATCCCTTCCACATATTACATATAGAGCACACAACAAATTAATGAATAACTAGTTTTCAAATTTGAAGTAAAAAATAATGACTGTTGTGGTTGAAAGGCGCTTATAAATTAAATGTATTATTATTATTATTATTTACATGTTACAATTTGAAATTGATTTGCTTTCGTGGGCGAAATAAAATGATGTGGCGGGCCAGATTTGGCCTTGGCCTTGACCTTGACACCTGATTTTTAAACACTTTGGAAAATTATGGCCACGGTGAGGACTAATGTTCCCTCAAACTTTTCATGTTTTTTTTTATTCACAGAAATTCCCTAAGCATTCGTTTCTTGGGCCATCGTGAATAACATCTGACATTTACACGGCAGCCAGTAGACCAAACCAGGTTAACAGCTGTCCAAAACCTGCGATCATAACAAGTTACACGATGAAGGTACAGTATACAGTGGGACCTTGGCTTACGAACTTAATTGCTTCCCAGACAGAGTGTGTCAGGAGAAAAGTGTGTATCGCAAAAACATGTTTCCCATAGGAAACCATTAAAATGAGAATAATCCGTTCCCAGGTCTCCATAAAATATAATTTTCAACTAAATAAGCCTTAAAACTACACACAACATACCTTATTCTATCGATGAGAAGGTTTCTTCAGCCGTCATCTGTACAAAAGTGAAGGTTTCGGACGTTTCGCCTCCTATCCAAGAGGCTTCGTCAGCGAACTAAAGTCTGACTGGTCGTATCGGCCCTATTTATATATCCCTAATGTCCAGACATGGTGGCGCCGGACACAGCTATGATAGGTCCCTACTCTCAGGTTGGGGGGGCAGAGGACCCCTGCCTGTGGCCCCACTGATTGTTCCTACATTCCTGACTAACGACTGGCCTATTACTCCCACTCCCACCGGTATCACCTCATCAGCATAACGACCCTCATCAGCATTACGAAAGTTGCCTAACCTGTTTTGCCTAAGCAGGCTATTGTATGAACGATCCAAATTGAACCTCACCCCACCCGACCGGTTTAATGAAGGATTTTGTTGTTTTATAAGAATCGCTTCTTTTACCCCCCTTTCAAACCATCTATGTTCTTTCGCTAAGATTTTAACCTCATTGTCGTCAAATGAGTGGTTGCTAGCTTTTAGGTGCAAATGTACTGCCGATTGAGGTCCACTTATATTATCCCTGCGATGTTGATAAAGTCTTTTTTTGAGAATTTGTTGAGTCTCCCCAATGTACTGCTCTTTACAATTTTCATTCTTACAATGTATGGAATAAACTACATTACTTTGTTTTTCATTTGGTAGCCTATCTTTTGGATGCACTAATTTTTGCCTTAACGTGTTTATCGGTTTGAAATAAGTAGGAATTTTATGTTGCCAAAGGACTCTTTGTAATTTTTCAGAAAGTCCTGCAATGTACGGTACTGCTACTCTCTCCTTTTTGTATCTTGAGAATTATTGGTTTCATTCCCTATTCTTTCTTTCTGACATTTGTTGAATGACCACTGAGGGTACCCGCAGTTAGTGAGTGCTCTCCTGATATGTTTTGACTCCTTTTCTCTACCTTCAGTGCTAGTTGGTGTTAGTTTAGCCCTATGCTGGAGGGTTCTGATAACTCCTAGTTTATGTTGTAAAGGGTGGTTAGAGTCAAAAAGTAAGTATTGGTCAGTGTGCGTAGCCTTCCAAAAGACTTCTGTTTTTAGCACTCTGTCCTCTTTTATAATTACTTTACAATCCAAGAAGGCTAGTCGGTTCTCTTGAATGTCCTCACGAGTAAATTTAATGTTGAAGTCTACAGAGTTGAGGTGATCTGAGAAGGATTGAATTTCTTGTTTCTTAATTATGACAAAAGTATCGTCCACATATCTAAACCAGTGTCTAGGTTTTGTCCCTGGGAAGGATGTGAGGGCCTGTTTCTCCATCTCTTCCATGTAAAGATTAGCCACTATGGGTGAAACTGGTGAGCCCATAGCACAACCATGAATTTGTTTATAAAATTGTTCCCGAAATTGAAAATACGTAGTATTAAGGCAGATTTCTAATACAGTAAAGTCTCGTTATATCGATATTCAAGGGAGTCCGAAAAAATATCGATATAACCGGGACTATCGATATATCCGACCCTGTTTGCATGTAATTTTCTCCGTGCGTGCATAGAAATAGTATCGATATAACCGGGACTATCGATATATCCGATATTGATATAACGAGACTTTACTGTAATTGGCAGATGTGATCCGGTTTAAGTTTGGTTCTTTCATGCAGAGAAACATCCGCCAGCAGCCTCGTCCTCACCACTGAGACTGCTGCTGGGGTTGGGACAGATGTAAAGAGAGAAGTCACATCGTATGATGCCAAAGTTTCCTCAGGTTCCAATATGAGGTCTTTGATCCTCTCTACAAACCCTGTGGTGTTCTCTACGTGATATTCTGTGTTACCAACCAACGGAGCTAAAATAGTTTTTAAATATTTGGCTACATTGTATGTAGAGGAGTCAATGCTACAAACAATGGGTCTGAGGGGGAACCCTTCTTTATGTATTTTTGGCAGGCCATAGATACATGGCGTGGCCTCTCCCGGGTATAATCTAAAATACATCTGTTTGTCTATATGTTTACCTTTCTCTAACTTTTGGAGACAGTCAATCATTTCTTTCTTGTATCTATTGGAAGGGTCCCTTTTTAGTTGCTCATACGTGTTAGAATCACTGATTAACCTATTTATTTTGTCTTCATAATCCAATGTGTTGAGAAGCACTGTGCATCTGCCCTTGTCTGCTGGCAAAATAGTAATATTTTTGTCTTTTTGTAGAGTAGTTAACGCTTTTCTCTCTTCTAATGTTATGTTGACGGAGGAAGTTTGGCACTACTGAGAAGAGCTGATATTTTAATGCGTAGATCATCTGCCTCTGCATACGAAAGTTTGTTATTTTTAATAGCCGATTCAGTAGCTGTGATGTAATCTATAGTAGGTATAGTTTTAGGAGTCACTGAGAAATTTAAACCTTTGGTAAGTACCGCCTTTTCTGTCTCTGAGAGATCTCTGTCTGACAAATTTTTGATCCAATTCTCCCTTGCAAACTGTTCATTCCTAATTTTTCGTGTGTTTACCAGTAGCTGAGATTGTTTCAGTAAAAGTAATTTTTGAAATTTACCCTTTTGTCTCTCTTTGGTTTTGCTGTGGTGCCTCATATAACCGGATTTAGTAAATTCACACACTTCCTGATAGATTTTGTGGGTAAGTTTATTTTGTAATCGCTGATAATAAGTTTCTATTTCTGACTGTTTGTTTTTTAGCTCTATGTTAAGTCTCCTAATTCGCAAATTTAGAATTTTCCTAGTATAATTTTGTTGCATTTTATCGGCTAAGTATCCGCGTTCCAGGGGTGCTTGCTTCAAGCATTTAGGAATTAACCGGCTCTGTCTACATCTAAGATTGAATCTGAGGTGGTTCTTAAGTCAGCTAATTTAAAGGTGGCCTTTTCTAAGTTACGTACCAGCAGAAGGATGTCTCTCCCAAAGTTGTCATCAATACGTCTGTGTAAGCTCTCAGTCGTACAGGAGTGGTCCATCGATGAGAAGGTTTCTTCAGCCGTCATCTGTACAAAAGTGAAGGTTTCGGACGTTTCGCCTTCTATCCAAGAGGCTTCGTCAGCGAACTAAAGTCTGACTGGTCGTATCGGCCCTATTTATATATCCCTAATGTCCAGACATGGTGGCGCCGGACACAGCTATGATAGGTCCCTACACTCAGGTTGGGGGGGCAGAGGACCCCTCCCTGTGGCTCCACTGATTGTTCCTACATTCCTGACTAACGACTGGCCTATTACTCCCACTCCCACCGGTATCACCTCATCAGCATAACCTCTGCCCCACTCACTAACTGCGGGCACCCTCAGTGGTCATTCAACAAATGTCAGAAAGAAAGAATAGGGAATGAAACCAATAATTCTCAAGATACAAAAAGGAGAGGAGTAGCAGTACCGTACATTGCAGGAGTTTCTGAAAAATTACAAAGAGTCCTTTGGCAACATAAAATTCCTACTTATTTCAAACCGATAAACACGTTAAGGCAAAAATTAGTGCATCCAAATGATAGGCTACCAAATGAAAAACAAAGTAATGTGGTTTATTCCATACATTGTAAGAATGAAAATTGTAAAGAGCAGTACATTGGGGAGACTCAACAAATTCTCAAAAAAAGACCTTATCAACATCGCAGGGATAATATAAGTGGACCTCAATCGGCAGTACATTTGCACCTAAAAGCTAGCAACCACTCATTTGACGACAATGAGGTTAAAATCTTAGCGAAAGAACATAGATGGTTTGAAAGGGGGGTAAAAGAAGCGATTCTTATAAAACAACAAAATCCTTCATTAAACCGGTCGGGTGGGGTGAGGTTCAATTTGGATCGTTCATACAATAGCCTGCTTAGGCAAAACAGGTTAGGCAACTTTCGTAATGCTGATGAGGGTCGTTATGCTGATGAGGTGATACCGGTGGGAGTGGGAGTACTAGGCCAGTCGTTAGTCAGGAATGTAGGAACAATCAGTGGGGCCACAGGGAGGGGTCCTCTGCCCCCCCCAACCTGAGAGTAGGGACCTATCATAGCTGTGTCCGGCGCCACCATGTCTGGACATTAGGGATATATAAATAGGGCCGATACGACCAGTCAGACTTTAGTTCGCTGACGAAGCCTCTTGGATAGGAGGCGAAACGTCCGAAACCTTCACTTTTGTACAGATGACGGCTGAAGAAACCTTCTCATCGATGGACCACTCCTGTACGACTGAGAGCTTACACAGACATACCTTATTCTATGTATAATAAATGTGTTATTGTATTGTAATGAAAGAAATACACTGCGGTGGTTGTGTATGGCTCTTGACACCTGTTGCTGTCTGACTTGTTAGGTCTTAGGAAACTGAGCCATCACATTATCATACATCATGTTCATGATTCTCACAGCCACAGTCTTTTCTGGATGGGACTGTTCAATAAAAGCCTTCACATCACGAATTCTTCCATGTTGCTTTCAAGAATCGAAGGGTAACATCATGCGAAGCCTTTTCTATCAGCTGAACACGATGATACTGTCAGGCTCCGAGCGTGACAGGTATAGGTTAATAGGAACGTTAATAAAAGGAGTTGGATCGCGAAGCAGGCGGCAGAGACGTAGGTGCTGGCAGAGATTTTGTTACAACAAAAGGCACGAGTCTGATGATTCCAGAGACCCGGATTGACGTGACAAAAGAAGGTGGGAGGGGGCGATCCGTCCAGCCTATCAAGCTATGCAGAATAAAATGGCATGCGGGGGTGAAAAAAAACTTGTGATCCCGGAAAGCAACAAACTTACACACTCGCGGCTAACAATCACCTTGGGCGAAGCAAACTCTTGTGCTGGCTAGTCCAAGACACTGGCGAGGTGCGGGGCGTCATGATCATGTCACTGGTGAGATGACAGCGACTCGTTGAAATGTTCCAGTATCGGAGATGAGGGGATTGACAGCAGTTGGAGGAGGTCGGGAGCGGAGGCCCGGCCCCAGCTGTAAACTCGCCTGTGACAAGTTCGGTGTCATTAGTCACATGAAAGCATCGCGTAAATAATGCCTTTGTGTAAAGCTTTGTTGCGAAGGATGGTAGCAATGGTGGACTTAGCATATCAGTACCGGGCTCTTTATTTGTACAATGGTAGTAGAAAGTTACTCTTAGGGATGTGACACACAGCGTGGGAAATGTGTCAGGCTGAGATTCACATAAAAGCCGCGGTCCGCACCTGTGACGCCACAAACGCACACCTCGTTCGTGTTTCTCAATGATCGCTGTTGCATTAACTGTTGTTCTTCCTGGTTCAGCTCTCCATTTGTATAGTCTAAATATTAAATCAGCAGTAAGCAAGGTGATATACAAAAAAGGAATATTTATTATCAGGCAGCTAGCAGATGTTCTCCAGAGGAGAAGCTAGGCCAAGGGACAGAGAGGCAAGAGCGAGAGAGAGCGCGCGAGAGCTCGTCTCAGACATTTATAAACAACAGGAGTGATGTCACTTTGGAAAGGACCTATCATCTGCTAGATACAATCATAAATATTTATTATTAGACTGAAACATGATAGCTAGATTTCTATACTAAGTACAAGCTGACTACATGTATACTCATTCACATATACAGAAAACTAAAATACATACATATATGGGCTTACTGATTGATAAGAATAAGTAGAAATGAAATAACATAGGATGTTTTAGCATGTGTATATAACCAATTCTAACAATCTTCTTCTTCTCCTCGACTGTAATTTTGTTTTGTGTCTTCTTCGGCTGAACACGAGCCTGTGGTGCTGTCTTTTTTGGTCCCATAACAGCACAAGTATCGTTGAAGACGATCGACGTCTGCACTCATAGAAAGGGGGTGTGGAAAGGTAGGCCGGCTGGGGCGCTGTTCGGTGGTGTGCTTTGGTGTTCTTCCGCCGAAGATTACTTCGCCAGCCGTGTTGGGGGGTGTGTATTGCGAAAAGTAGTGCTTAATTCAAATAAATATAACATAAATTTAACGTTCGTAAACCGAAAGGTTCGTAAGGCAAGGTGTTCGTAAACAGAGGCCCCACTGTATTCCAAATGATTTCAAACCACCTATGTATCAACATAGAACATATCAATGAATAAAGATTTCTGACGCAAATAATATAACTCCTAGTTTGTTACTTGTATTTCAGTGCATGTCATTTTAAGCAAAATTAATCATGTCTCAATTTGGAGCTTTATTTCCACTAATAATCAAAATATATATATAAAAAAAACGAAAAAAAATATGCCACATGACCTCTGAAATGGCAGAGTAAACTACCATGTTTTCACTTCCTGAATGTAACTGTCCACCTGTTGTCTGCAGCTTCTTGTCAGAGTGAGTGTAGAGTAAATAAATGTGCATTCTCAGTTGCACAAATGAAACTGTAAGGGAAGTGAGAATGGTGTGGTATCCTGTCTGTAGTAACTGGAGTGGGAATAAAAGAATGGGATAGGCTCCAGCAACCCCCGCGACGCTCGTGAGAATAAAGTGATCCAAAAGATGAATGAATGAATGGATTGACATTTATCCCTATGTTACTGTATGTCCGTTTGACACTTAATGGATCCAGATGAAGCCCTCATGAGGCCAAGCAAGACAGTAGTCTCACGATACTGTTGGAGGAAGAGAAAAGGAAGGAATTGAACCAATCAATGATTTGAGAGATACAGATGGCTTATCTGGCTATGACTCACGTTAGTCTCGGCCAAGCTTGAAGCCGAAGACTCGAAAATGCACCAGTGTCAATTTGTAGTCATTTTAGAAAATAAAAGTTTTCAATCAGTGTCCTTTCTGACTTTCCCCACTTTGCGGTAAAATACTTTTACTCCTCCAACGGGTGTCTGATGGTAATTGCTTCCATGTTGCATTCAGTATGTTGTTCATTAGGAGATAGTGTTATAAATGGGAGCTCTCATAGCGTATGTTCACGTCAGGCTCTGCTGCTCCCTCTGCCACCATGAGCGACATACGCATTGCTCAGTCTCTCGAAGGACCAGGCGATATATGGCCCTGCGAGAGAACAAGAAATGCGAAGATGGGTGGAGAATGTAAAAGTGAAGGAAGTGGAGCTGAGTGCTAGTAGCAAACATGATGACTTGGAAGATGTTACAAAGTGAAGGAAATATTATCTGATAATAGATGGGGTGATGGAGAGATAGAATAAGGAGAGAAGAGGGTGGTGACATCACAAGGAACAGGAGAAGTTTCTAACTGTCCACCCATCAGAGAATTGGGCTGTTCAGATGTTTGGTTGGCAGTAAACGCAGACAGATTGTAGCCAATTATATGTGTTGGGAATCCTCTCAGAGATGGGCTAATGACAGGGGGGAGGAACAGGCAGATGGCTCCCCTCATGAAAAATCCTCATGCAATAACATCACAGTGAGGCTCTGCGAACATTAGCAGTTGAAGGGGACAAGGAGGGGTTCGCACAAAGGAAGAAATTCATCAAGTGAAATGAGGGAAGTTTGACGGTCGATAGATAATTCTGGGAAATCTTGTTTAAAAAAAACAATAACACATAAAAGTCTGCCATTTTGCTTTCCCCTCTTTAAAAATGTACCATTGTATAGTAAATAAACGCAATATGTTGAAAGTTTGTTATATTTAAAACATGAACAGCAGGCTGATTGTTTACTTAAAATCAACATTTCTGTTAAAAAAATGAGAATCTGTCTTTGTGTGTGCCTATGAAGTCTGCCATTTGTAGGTCTTTTCACTCTCACCAGTGCAGTGCGTAAGACAGTGACATGTAATCACCAGATGTGGCTTATGATAATGTGGCTTTATTTACTAAGAAAACCATATGGAGGTTGTACATATTCAGCAAAGACCAGCAACCTATTGTCGCTGTCAAGTGGAATCTGAAGATCTCCAAAATCAGTGCTTCTTATAAAAAAAAAAAAACAAATCTTGCTGCAGTTTTTACATGTCATATTTAACTTTAGTTTTATTTATCCGGGTAACTCACTTGAAAAAAGCTTCACAATTTCAATGACAACTTGAATGCAGACAGCCGATTAAAAGAGAATGCCAGTGAAGATAAGGACTACCAACACTAACTAGTTGGTGATTAAAAGGAGCAATCAAAGTAGCCAAATACACACCGTCATTAAAGTTGGGATTATATCTTCCTCTGCTGTTATATGCCATGGAGTATCAAATTCAACACCCGGAAATCATGTCCCATCACAAATTGATTACACCGAAAACGTCACAAATTAATTATGTTGTCATTGATTTACCTGTGAGAACACAGCAGCGGAAACTACATCTAATTGTGCGCCCACGCTGACTCACAGACCGCAGTCTTTCATGGTTCACCAATGCAAACAATTTACATCATCTTTTTAAAGGTCTGGCATGGCGAGCTTGCTTGGCAGTTTATTAGAAGGAATTGAATATATGCACACATTTGTTGATGATACAATACCTTTAAAGGACAACCGACGCCTCCGGACAAGTTGTGTCCATAATTTGTAAAATCACTTCAAATGACTTCTACTGAGCATATTTTACATAGATTCCACCGCATATAGCTACGTTTTAAGACTCACGCTGAATATTCAGGAAGTCTTGTTTTTGAGTTGGTGACGATTCCTGACGTCATGTCACCGAGGGAACGCCCCTGACCGAGAAAGCGACACACAATGCGTTGTTTGGTCTGAAAACTTCATGTTGATGGCGAAATTAGAAGGAAAACACATAAATAACGCGATGGTGAATTGTTGTGTGTTGCACTAAGACAACTATTTGATATTCGCTGACCCAAATTTCCAGGAGACAAATCAGCCTATTTCCAACGGAGCTTTCCCGCCATCTTCTGCATTTTCTGGCTGCTACATTTCTGTCCAGATGCCTCAAAATGACATGGAATAATTTCTTTAATGGATTGCAAACATTGATGCTTTCCTCTTCAGAACTATTTGAATCATATTCATAGCTGTCACAAGAAAGCATCTTCTCCGAATCTGAAGCCATTAATTTGATTCTCGAGCAACGCAAGACGTCTTGGCGTGATATCTCGAGCAAGGGGGCGGGACCTTCTGAAACCCAGCCACTTCCGGGTTCAATTTGAAGTAGTTTTTGGACATTTTAAGTCATTTTTATTGGTGTTTTGCATTTCATTAAAAATATCATCCTGTGTGTTTTGGGTATTCTAGACGCTATAAAACGTTTTTCTGATGTCAGTTAGGAAACAAAAAAAGTGGTGTCAGTCGCATTATTAACAGGTTTCCAAAGAGGTATTGAATAATAATGAATTAAACTTATGTCACACCTTTAACAATTATATTCACAGGGGAAATGTACTAAAACACATCCAAACTCTCAATCTTGAGGTGACAGTTATGACAATGGAGCTTTCTCAGGTGTTAATAGAATTATTCACCAGCTGTTTTCGACACTTTTGAAATGCTTAATTATGTATAGAAATAGCAAATAATGTTGGATCACAGAAATAGCATACATACTACATTTGAACTCACTCACCATGAGCTGTCAGCTGATGCCATTAAATTAAGTGCTTTGGTTGCAGGTAATGCTGTACTGGTGCTTCAATGTCACTTAAGTATGTGGCAGAATTTGTTTTTGCCTATCAGTGCACCACACTTATGTTGATTCATTCAGGGATGTCAAACTCAGGTCCTGGACGGCCGCTGCCCTGCATATTTTCAAAGTGATGCTCTTTCAACACACTTGATTCAAATGATCAGATAATCGGCAAGCTCTGCGGAAGCCTGACATTGAGTTTGACACCTGTGCATTTTATGATTAATTAATTCAGGTTAATTATATTTTTATTGGCATCCTGGTGCGTTTTCTTCCCAGCCTGCGTGGGTTTTCTCCTACATGTCAAAAACATGCATGGCATACTGAAATTATGTTGAGTGCGACTGTACGTTAATGTGTGCTCTGCGATTGGCTGGCAACCGGTTCAGTGTCTCCCGCCTACATTCCGAAGACAGCTGGGATAGACCCAACATCGCCCGTGCCCCGAGTGAGAATAAAGCGCTTCGAAAAATGATGAATGAATGAATGAATGAATGAATGAATATTTTATATTACTACTGTGTATACAACAAACACCAAGTAACCTGTCTTGCACCGCTTTTGCTGGGAGATGTAATCAGTTAAGTTCAAATAAAAAATGGTCACTGTCCAATGACAACTTTGTATTAGATAGCTTAAGCACCATAATAATCATGTAGCCTCACCACTAGACAGTCTCATTTGCAAATAGCATCTTTCATTGTTGTGGGTCCATCTCATCTCATTTCTCGGTGCCATTCACACATGTACTGAACATGGCAGTTTCTGTCAAACATTTTGAAAGGTGAGCAAGTGTCCTCTCCCCATGTGGTCGTGCTGTAGTCCCTTGAGTAGCAGCTTGACAGATCAAAAATGACTCATCTGGTTCGAGCTGTCTACACCACCAGCACCGACACACTAAGGATCTTCTCCCGCAACTCAGTCAACTCGCTGACTACTGTCTGTGATGCTCTGCTCTATTGAACGGCTAAAAAAAAAGGTTCAGAGCAGCTGTCAATATTGCAAGACGAAGAACAGAGTGACGCTTAAAATGAGTGACAGATGAGATGCAATTCACATATGAGTGGGCATACAGTTTAATAATGCATGCTTATGAAATGACTGCCTTCTTCGTTTGCCATTATTTTCCAGTCAAGTCTGTCCTGAATGTGTGACCACTTATTGGATAATACAGATATAATATTTGCATGTCCGGACAAGATGTCTGTGGCTAACCAGGAAATGGTGTGAAAAATGAGGATGGCAAATCTGCTTTCGTCATATTCAAAATTATCCCGAGTGACTCATTTTCGAGTGCCCCGCATAGTCAGCCTTGCTAGTCGGTGTGGGTGGATGAGTCTGTCTGTGTCAGACAACTGTCTTTGTCTTGTGTGTGTGATGAATGCGTTTGTGACACAATGAAGGGAAGTGCTTTGTATTGCCCAGTAGTTATCTTCATTTGTCATCATTGTGAGATTTGAATGTACTAGCCAGGAGGTCCAAGAGACATTTGTAACTAATATTTGCTGCATATTATCCATTCATCCATCCATTCGTCCATCCATCTTCTAATCCATCCATCCTCACAACAGTGTTTTGGAGGCAATCCCAGCTGTCATCGGGCAACAAGCCGGGAACACCCTGTACTGGTTGCCAGCCAATTGCATAGCACATTCAGTCGAACAACTGTTTGTGCTCACACTCACACCTACAAAAAAATTGGAGTGCCCAATCAACCTGCCATGCATGTTTTTAGAACGTCGGAGCAAACCAGAGTACTTGGAGAGAACACATGGAGGCAAGAAGAGAACATGCAAACTCCACACAGAAAGCCCAGAGCTTGAATCAAACCCTGACCTATGCACTGTGAGGCCGAAGCGCTAACCCGTGGACCACCAGGCATCCTTAACTCGTTCGACCTTCACAATATTTTGGATGTGTCATTATTGCCAGCAATTGTGTGGTCCATGTGTATAACCCACTGTCAACGTCACAAAATCCAAAATATGTTGTGGTGTTTTACTTTATTTATATATTAATTTTGTTCCAAGCTTAGGTAGATAACAATAAAATAGTGAATTATTCATTTTGGTGGTGACTGATTGCCGTTTGGAGTCATTTAGCAAGGCTAATTTTTGTTCTAGCTCACGTGGTTAACAACACTGCATGCTTGGCCAGCGAACAGACAATCTTAGCGGAACGAAATTAGCTTCTTACCCGCCAAACGTGGCTCCATGTTGTGCCATGTCTGTGTTTGATTTAGTTTTGAGGCCCCACAGGATTGAAGGCTGATTATCATTAGCCTTGTGTTCAGTGGCAGGCTGTGCATGTCACTCCTAGGCCATCAGTAGTGCTACGTCTGAATCAATCAGCTGCAAGCGTTGTGTAATATTACTCCCCACCCAGTAGAGGGTGCCATTGGCGAGAAAACAACGTGACTTGTGAAGAAACTTAAGAAATACTGTCTTTAAACTGTTCAATTTTTTTAATATGAACATGTGGATTCATGATAACGTACCCCATGAAATTGCAATATTATTAGCTATTTTTGCTAGCCTCAGAGCTGTAAAACCTTAATGTTCTTAATCTATTCTTGAAAAGTCCGTCTTAAAATGGTTGTAACCGTATATCTGCAACCAAATCCATTTCTTTTCCTCCTTCAGCCATTGTGGGTTGGCCAAACTGCCATTAAATCAACACAACAATATATTTGTATATAATTTATATTTCGCTACAGATACAGTGTAATAGCTATGGTCAGTATGCTTTTATCAGAGGCTAGTGATACTATTATTGGCTAGTGACTAGCCAATCATGTGACTAGCAAATCATAGTTTGCAAAAACTCTTACGTTTCCAGCTGGCCCTGGGTTGCCAACTCGAACTCTGATTGGTTAAAGCAACAGTTTCATCAACAATGATTTTCATGTTCCAGGGCCTGCATAACTGATTGTGAAGGCATACACCAGTAGATTTCTGACCTGGTAACAAATGATTGCTGAACTGTGATTGGTTAAATGCGAAAACACACATTTGGAAGCGACACAACAGGGGAAAAGTAATTAAAGGAAGCTGAAAGACAAATTGGAATAATTTAATTAAAATTCCTGGACAAATTATAATTCACGGTCTCTGATTCAGATATTTTTAGGCCAGCAGAGAAGGCTTTGCAGGCTCTGACGGTCCACTACTGATTTTATTTAAAAGACAACCAACGTCACTTTTTTGTTTTTTAACTGACATCAGAAAAACTTTTATAGCATCTAAAATACCCAAAACACGCAGTATGATATTTTTATTCAAATGCAAAACACCAATAAAAATGACTTAAAGTGTCCAAAATCTGCAAAAAATTGCGCTGTGAATTTGGCATTTTCATAAGGTCCCGCCCCCAGTTCGTGACGTCACGCCAAGACGTCTTGCATTGCTGGAGAATAAAAACAATGGCTTCAGATTCGGATAATATGCTTTCTTGTTACACATCCAGTTATGAATATGATTCAAATAGTTCTGAAGAGGAAAGCATACATGTTTGCAATCGATTAAAGAATTTATTGCGTGTCATTTTGAGGCTAACGGGCAGGGGGGAATGTCGCACCCAAAAATGCCGACCAGCTCCGGTGAGGAATGAATCAGCCCGTTTCCACAGGCTGATAGATTCCTTTCATGGAGCTTGGACTCCCTCTGCTGGCGGCTTTTAGATGTAACTTGAAGGTTTTCAGATAAACAGTTCAGCAAAATACATTGACGTGATGAAGGACTGCTACAATATGTCTTTTTGTCAGTAAGGGGGCGGGGGGTCCTTTCATGACGTAATGTGAGGACTCGTCACCAACTCAAAAACAAGACTTCCTGAATGTTCAGCGCGAGTCTTAAAACGTAAAATATAGCTATATGCGATGGAATCTTTGTAAAATACACTCAGTAGAAGTCATTTGAAGCCATTTTACAAATTATGGACACAACTTGTCCGGAGACGTCGGTTGTAATTTAAGGATGCAGATTTCTGCTCCTCCTTGTGCGATTTTTGCTCTTCCTCCCTGTTGTGCTTCAAATGTTGTATTATCGACCTCTCAATATTATTCAAGGTTACACTTGTTTTTTATTGTCAAGGTTTTGTTTGTATTTTCATTGTTTTATTATTCCTCGCGATCTTTGGTTGTGCGTTATTGGACTCTGGATGTTTCGTTTGTGTATTCTCTGTGTCTTTCCTTATGCCTTGGCTTTTTCAAGTGCTTTTTTTGTCGTGCATTGTTTTTGCTGGCTATTTGTGACCAGCAGTTTCTGTTTGTACTTTGTTGGGGTGCTTCGTTTTTGTTGTCCCGGCACGTTTAGATTCCCAAAACATTGCTTGTTTTGTTTCCGAACATAACAGTCCAGGCGCCCCCAGTTCACCGCCAGAGATGGAGAACACTATCAAATTTCATGGAAAAACATAAATGACACAACTCGTAGCTGCATCCTCCATCTGAATAACATTTTCAAAAAAGCCAAAAATATGTTCATGGTTTAATAAAAACTAAAATTTAACTTATTAAACCATTAAGATATTTTTGGTTTGTTCAGCCATACAGTCATTGTTCTTGAATATTTTTTTTATTTGTGTTTGGAGTGCTCTGGATATTTGGCTATGATTGGATGGTGACCAGTTCAGTGTGTACCACACCTACTGCACAAAGAGAACTGGGATAGGGACCGGCTTATCTGTGACCCTAAATAGGATAAGAAGTTTTAAAATGGATGGATGGATGGATCATTCTAAGAAAATGTTTGGGATTTCATATGATTTAGTTTCAATTTGGAATGGAGTTATCATACATCCCAAAAATCTTTTAAAGCCTACCTTAACAATGCATGTTATTTGTCCTCTGTAAACATGTAATTGAATCTGAGAACACTTTAACACTCTGCACTCTTACACTGTCCTTCAGCCCAGACAAAAATAATGATAAAGTCGCCTCCACAATGCAGCCAATAATTCCGGTAAATCTACTCTGAGATATTGGATTAGGGCAAGCAAATGTAGCCACTGTGTTCCTTTTAAAAAGACACCTGACTCAGACCACGCTTCTATCTTATCTTGACCCAGACAAACAAAATAATATTGCTACACAGTAGATGTGGACATCAATCATGTCTGTTTTACAATTGCATGACGGCGTTTTTGTCACTAAATCGGTGATTAGTTTTTGGTCTGATTTACATTTATATTCACTGTTATCAACACTGTATGATTGACGCAGTTTATTGGGTTTTTTTTTTCCTTCTGGTGTTTGTGTATCCGGCTTGAAATGACAAAGAACTGTAACAAACAAGAGATATGATAAAAATCAATTTATATGCAACCACCATCGCATAACCATGCACAATATTCCCCTCAGCAAAGCACAGCCTGAGACATGAGACAGTAAAGGTGCTGAGGGAGCAAATCAAAAATTCAAACCACACAACAATTGCAGTTTTATTTGGCTCAACCTGTTTGATAATACTCACGCTGTGGCATATATTGTGATTTTGTCTGCTCAATGCGATTTTTTTTATGGCCACTACCATAATTGAGACAAAATATGGATTTGATATGATTTATTTGGACAATATCAATACGTGTTTAGATATTAGCACGTACAGTACATATGTATTTTCCTCAGCTCAGCAGGATTGCATCCTTATTTAAAAACAACTAGCATCTCAGATAATTTTACCTAAGGTAGAGATTATTTTCCAAATCATGTCAATATAAAAAAAGCATTTGGAAGTGTCCGTTATAGTGTCAGTATAAAGTATAGTGTTTAAACATATCTTCAGGAACTAGATTTCTTCTTCAGAGAAATCAATCAAAAATATTTCTGAACAATATTCTGCACAATATGTACGATGAAGCCGCACTTTTCAATATACCTGTACCGTATACTGATTAATATAGTAAGTAACATGAATGAAGCAGTGTATGAAGCTGTATACAGCAGTTCTCGAATATTTTTTGCCACTCGCTTCCCCATCTATGTGGCAAGAAAATGGTGGATTTTGCCACCCAATCAATTTAAATGACACAATATGAATTAGAATGCAATGATTACTTTAGCCTATTGAAGAAGCATATTTATTGTGAAAAAAATTGGGGTTGACTGGCGCTTGAAAATCATTGTTGATTCGATAGAGATTTTGGATTTGCGGGTGTTTGAGGGTGCTGAGGCAAGCGTGTCGTAAGCACTCTCAGAACCTCTGATACCCACACACAGTGCCAGCACCGCACTGAAGCATTGTTTAGCCCACCATTTCAATACAAAATTAGTTACAAAGACTTTCACTTATTTCAATGTCATTGTATATTTGCAGCCTTGGACTGAGGTCAACAGTGAAAGGCTCTAGTGCACCCCAATTAATAATTAGAAGTATAGTAAATGGAGGGCTCAAAGACTGTACTCGTTTGCGAACTGCATGTCACAATTGTGCCAGACAATCGCATATGTTAAAGGCGCTTAAGTTCTTATATAATATGGCGGTGTCAAGTCATGTTAGGACTGTTTTGCATCATGGGCCCAGTTTGAGACACACCCAAAACATCGCTACTATAGTAATGCTTAAAAAATGTCAATGTCGGATCTCTACAAATTAATAATTCATAGTTCATAGTGGTTACAAATGCACAAATCCGTGATTTCACTTCATATGGTCCTCTGGACTCAAAATTCATGATGTCCATTATAATTATGAGTGACTACCATTCGTATCCTATCAATAATTTATGATGGCATACCACTGAAAAGGGTGATATTTCACCTCCGTTTTTCTTCCTGTATGAAAGAGTACATTGTTGTAGCAAGTGTCATTTTGGCTTTGCGGTTTCGGGGGCTGAAACATACCCGCGGGCTAACCCTTTGAAATACCTGACTGCAACAGAAAAACCTTAGCTTCAGCCTTAGCTCAGATCTGCCTATGTTATTTTAGCTGCGGATGAGAAATCCCACTCAGTGATTTAGCAAAGGGGCACACAGGTGCAGGTTCCCTTCGCTTATTTCCAATTATGGTTTAATGAGACAGATTGAGGTCAGAGGCAGAGAGCAGAGCTGAAGGAACTGGCCATCAGAAGGATTAGATTTGCCAGTAAAAGAGCGGGGCGCATTGGAAGTTCCAGCACGCCACCTTGAGAGATTTTTCCCTGGTCTGCCATCTCCCAACTCTCTCATAGACACAGACAGAAGAAGGGAGCTGAACCGATGCCAGAAGCCTATAAAGGCTCCAGTGATCTTGTGTGAGGAACGCGAACCTAGCAACCAAAGCGAGAAAGTGAAGCAGCCAGTTCCATTCTCTTCGGTCCGCTTTAAGAGTGTGTTTCAGGAGAATATTATCCAGTATAATAACTCCTCCAGAACAATGCATCATTTCAGACGCCGCAGGCTTTAGTGCTTTTCAGTCAGCAGCGGGTCAATGATACTGAGAGAGGGGAGGTGACAGTCTTCTTGGGTCTGACAGCCTGGAGACTTGCTGAGAGAGGTGTCACTGCCGCTCTGTCTGAAAAGCTGGCTGTTGTCTCGTCTTGTTTTCTCACTTGCTATTTTCACTTTGGCTTTCTGTTGACAGGACAGAGGGAAGGCTTGTTTCAAACGCAAATCCAATTCAAACAAACGCTCGGATATTGCGTCTGATTTTGGCAAAGCTTTTAATGGACTCCTAATTGCAAAATGCACGGTGGCTCAAACCCTGACACGCACACACACATTAATCACCCTTTGGACACATGCTGTGAAGTCTGTCAATGCAACAAACACTGTGCCTCATGCACCATAACACTCACTTCATTGGGATTAAGTAAAATATTGGACACTGTTTTATTTCCATTACGGACAGTTAGGACGGCAGAAAAAAATCATTGGCACCGCCCTACCCACTCTTGAGGACTTGCACACTGCAAGAATCCAAACAAGGGCGCGGAAAATCCTACTGGACCCTCCGCACCCTGCCCACCACATTTTCTAGCCACTCCCCTCAGACAGATGCTACCGATCCATGCGCACCTAATCCAGACAACATTTAAACAGTTTCTTCCCCCAAGCCCTTAACTCTCCAAACAATAATCCAAATGTAACTGTGTAGTGCCTCAATTTTTCTTGTGATGATACTAGTGCAGCGTGTTTCGGCTTTTCCCTTCAATGGGTCGCCACAACGAATCAGTGTCCCCCATCTTCAGAGGCTTGATCCACATATTTGTTTTGGCCAAGCTTTTACGTCGGACGCCCTTCCTAACACAACACTTTGTATTTATCCGGTAAGTATTCACAGAACAAGAAACTCGCTCAGTAAAAGGCTCCCAAACACAAAATGGTTATCGGCACGGCAACATTCAAAAGTGCAGCGCGTTCTACCGGAGACAAATTCTGTGTGTTCTTCAAACTTGCCAATCAAGATGATTCTCATTCTTATTCTGATTCTGACATCCTTTCCTATTAAAGTTTAGGGTTCTAATTCTTGACCGGCCCAAATATATGAAAACAAAAATAAAACTGTCCTTTGACATAGAAGTACCATATTTTCCTCACTATAAGGCTCACCTCAAAGCCTTAGTTTTTTTTCAAAAGCTGACCATGCCCCTGATAATCCAGTGCAACTCTTATATGGAAGAAGTTTTAAAATATGTAATAATATGTATAATCCGGTGCGCTTTATCTGGCAAAAGTAAAAAGTAGATATCAATCTATATACAGTACAGTTCATATTTCACTTTCACTTTACCCTTTATGGTTTCACTTTGCCAAGCGGAATGGAAACTGGAGACGAAAAACAAGGCTACTGGGGGGAGGAAAGGCAATATTTACAAAGGCCATAGAATGTGTCCCTTCAGGGTGCAACCTTTTATGAATTCACTCGTTTGCAGCCAATGCATGTGTACTATATTTTGTTGTGAGTGAATGAGAGTATGCCCACATAGAGGTTGTTCTTGGCGAATGTGAGCGTGTGTCTTTAACGGCAGCTGCTTGTATCAGTTTATGACAGCCCCAGAGCTAATGCAATTCAGGCGGGAGGATAAAACTGTGCATTTTAACAGCTTGGCCGGTGGCGCGAGGCGACCGGCGGTGCACGGTGGAGCGAGAGAAGCCAAGCTATACGTCTGTGAAAGAGAGTTTTCCAGTGCTGCTAAGCAAGACACAGATGCAGTTCCAGCCCATCTCTCTCACTGAGCAGAGGGCCAGGCTGAGGGATGAGAAAACAATCTGAAAACGAAGAGGAAATTATTCACCTGTTTATATCTTTGCAGCTCACAGCTTGCCTTCTCCTCCAATCTCCTTTGCCTTCCGTCCTCCTCCTCCTCTTCCTTTGCTTCCTCTCAAGCACAACCATCTTTCTCACTGTCAGTGGGTGTCTCCATGTGTGGGGGCACCATGCTCATAAATCTCCTCTATCTCAGGCAAATCTGTTTTATCCATCAGGGAATAGAAACAATCTCACCTGATGTGCGTCTGCACGACAATAAATGCGCATATAAACATTCACGTCGGAAGACACGTTATTGCACGTACACTACACTAATATGACAAACAGTCTTGGTAATTAACATTGACAAGAGGTTTGAAATTCTTCGATGAGATATCATGTGAAAGCAGCATTGAAGGAAGACATATACAGTATCATCTTTGGATGCTCTACTCCTCTGGTAGTGTAGTTTGGCACATATCCCGGGAAAAACTAGCATGTGTTTTAAAGCAAAACACCAACGTTGCCTTGAGTGATACTGATCAAATCTGACACCACAGATTTTTAAAATATGGTAATACCATCTGCATTCACGAAAACTTAAAAAAAATAGCTTACCTACGTGTTTATACAGGACATGAGAATACTTTGTATGCTGGCACAGGCATGCATTTCCACATCCAACCAAGTTGGCAAATTTCCTGTAAGGATAAAGATATGAATAATAAAATACAGTAGGTTGTAAGTTTACTTACAAGGTGTGCCAAAAGTCAGTCTGAGCCTTCTTATTTTCTTTTCTTTTTTTCAATGTATCACACAAACATACGTGAGGTCATCATCATTTGACAGCTTCGGTTCAGACTTTGAGAAGCATTTCAAAATTTCCACCCGGGAAGTGTTTTTTCTCTCTCCGAATGCAGTTCAGCATCAGTTTAAGAAGCATCATGGCTGTCACACTGCTCCAATGTGCAGCTCTATTTATGCTTTCCATAGCAGGATTCCGAAACAAGATCTGCTTCTTGACAAACAAGGAAGAAGAAGGCCGCCTACTTCCTGCACTGATGAAAATACTGAACTCCTACTGTATGATGCTTGTGAAATCATTAACTTACTCCTCAGCCATTTGCAAAAAAAGTTTATAGTAATGTTATGGACAACCCGTGCATTCATCATGGGCATTTACATAAAACAAGTGATTTTGAACTCTTCATTATTTTTCTAATCCACACAAGGTCAAAACTATGCAGGTAACATCCAATTTATGACCGGCGCGACTTATGACCACCTGTACTTACGACCACGACCGCCAGACCCTATTTTTTTTTATTTTAATTCCATGCCTGGCACCGCAACGCGTATTACAATTTTGGCCAGCCAGCATCTCTATCTCACACAGCAATCGACCGTGTGATGGCACTGGAGGGAGGAGTGGCCACCAACGCTGGCCACGGTGCTGCCAGGACGAGAGCCGAGGCGGGTCGGCGTTCAGGCGCGCGGCACCGCCGCAACGAGGAATGGAGGAGAGTCCCCCGACGCCGGCCCGGCCAGGACTAGAGCCTAGGTGGGTTGGGCGTCGGCGCTCGGGCACGCGGGATCGCCGTGATGAGAACGCCGTGACGAGAACGCCGTGACGAGAACGCCGCGTTGGGCCCACGGCCGGCGGACTCTGAGCGGGTTGAGTGCGTCAGCGCCGCTGACGGCCGCGGGGTCGGGCCGCGCGTCGGCGCAGAGAGCGTGGTAAGGCCGGGGAGAGGGCAACCGGTAGAACACCGCGTCCCAGACCCACGTCCGCCCGCCCCTGTGGCATCTGAATCAGGTTGTTTGCAAGTAATTTAGCACAGAGTCACTATTTTTAATGGATTTTGACTTGCGACCATTTTGACGACTTAATGACTATTTTAACGACTATTTGGTCAGAACGGAACCCGGGGGTAAGTGGGATGTTATCTGTACATATGTTATAATATGTGCTTAGATCCCCAAAAGTATCTGGTTCAATCTCCTTTAGTAAGTTTCTCCTCGGCCACGTTTTGTAGCAATCAAGCTTCTGACATAATTCTAGCTGCTGCATACATATTTGACTACTATCATTGGCAGAATTAGCAGGCATCATAGACAGCAAATTGGCTGATGTCCCATCAGCAAGGCAGTAAACAAATGGTTAGCACTTCTACCTCATAATATAGAGGCCCAGGGTTTGATTCCCGGCTCTGGCTATTCTGTGTAAAGTTTTCATGTTCACCCTAAGTGTGTGCGGATTTTCTCTGAGTACTCTGTTTTCCTCCCATGTTCCAAAAAAATGCGTAGTAAGTCGGTTGAGCACTCTAAATAGTCCAGAGGTGTGAGTCTGAGCGCGAGTAGTTGTTCGTGTATGTGTGCCTTGCAATTGGCTGGCAACCAGTTCAGGGTGTACTGTGCCTATTGCAGCCCCAAGCAAGCCATTGACCGTAAAATTTCTAGAACACCTTCAAGCCAAACTAAAATTTACAGCTGCCAACATGGACAAGCCTAAGAGCTTCTGGACAAAAGATTTATGGTCAGAACAGGCCAAGCCTGAGGTACTCAGCCACAACGCCAAAAGGTGCGAGAAATATCTCAAGGAGTCACCACAAACAGTTTCGACTGGATTAGGTGGCGTTTTATGTGAGTGCCTACATGTTAAAATAATAATGTCCAGTGCATTTATACTTACAAATATACATGTGTACACACAAACACTGAAGTCATTGTATCACCTCTATTCCATGCTGTAGTTCATTTCAATAGAGTGCAGTTAAACCTTTTTTTTGCTATCACAAGCCCTTTTGTGGTGTTCTTGTTGGTTTGTAGAAGGAAGTCCAATTCAGATGTTTTTGATGTCACCCAAAAAAATATTGGAGCCAAGTTTGAAATCGGCCTTGAAAACCATTCTTTTTTTATTTGTTTTATTTCTTCTGAAACTGGAAATTTGGTGACATTTTCGAATGCTGATGGCTAAAGAATAAAAAAAAGATAGAAACAAACTTTATGGGGCCTGAAAGAAGAAAGTCAAAGTCAGCTTTATTGTCAAATATGCTAATATGCATGACATACAGCACAGATGAAATTAATGTCCTCTCGGACCCAGCGTGCAAGGCACTTATAATGTGGCTAAAAAAATATACAATTGACAACAGACAATACATGTAAATTGTGAATGTAAAGTGAGGTAGTGACGTATATAGAGTGAGGTAGTGACGTATATAAAGTGACGGTTAGTTAACAATACATCTGCTGATGCACAAACTTGGACACATCATCAGTGTTGATTCCTAGAATCACTGGGTGTTTCGGGTCTTTCAACAGACACCCTCCTCCAGGCGACCCGACCGGGGTTTGCAAGGCCCCGGCCTGTGTCCAAGTGGTATGCTATTGCTCCACTGCCCCAACGGCTCTCCCCTCCTCAACCAGAGCCATCTGGTGGCTCTTTCTGCTGCCTCCACGTTGTTGCCTATGGCTCTTCTGCGGTTTGCACCTGTTATGCCCAGTGTGCCATAGGCTTTGCTCAGGGAGTGGCTGGCAAATCCCCGACTGCCCACCCCCACCGGCATACACCTCGACCTCCACCCGTTCCTCCGACATTCCTCCACCAGCTCCTGGTACTTCTCCCTCTTCCTTTCCTGAGCCTCCTCCATCCTCTCCTCCCAGGGAACCGTCAGCTCCAGCAAGAAGAGTTGCTTTGTGGCCTCAGAGACCAAGATGATGTCAGGTCTCAACCTGGTCTGGGTGATGTGTGCTGGAAACTTCAGTTGCCTTTCCAGGTCAACTGTCATCACCCAGTCTCGGGCCGTGGAGAGCAAACCAGCAGAGCGGTTGCTTGATGTATTCAACCTTTGTCCTTCTTTAACAAAGTGAATGGTCTTGGCAGTGGCTCGGGTGTAACGGCTTGCCGCAATCCCCTTGCTGATTGCTTCAGCGATGGATTTGAGGACCTGGTCGTGCCTCCACCGATACCGACCCTCACCCAGGGCCTTGGGGCAGCTGCTCAAGATGTGTTCCAGAGTCCCAACCTTGGAACACAGGGGGCATGCTGGTGTTTCTGTGGTGCCCCACGTGCACCGATTAGACGGGCTTGGAAGGACATCGTACACCCCCTGAATCAAGAACTTGATCCTCTGTGGGTTCCATGACCAGATGTCCTTCCAGGTGACGCAGCGCTCCATCGCCTGCTCCCACTTCTTCCAGGCACGCTGCTGCCGCATGGCCACTGCTCTGCTGGTTCGTTCTTCCTTGACTGCAGCTCGGACCTCCTCCTGCACCAACCTCTGCCTCTCCCTCGCGCTGGCAGAGTCATAGCGGGTCGCTGTTCGGCTCCCCAGTCCAGCTCTACCTTGCGCCACTGCTCCAACAATGGTCCTGTGCCTCAGTCGAGTTTCTGCACGCTCAACTGCCTCGGCTGCCCTCCATTTCCTCCCAGTCCTCACAACGATCCCTGCCCCGGACACTTTGGCATCTCTGGATCCAGAGTACTGCAGATGTTCCCGTGCCCGTGCTACAATGAATTCCTCCCTGACTGAGCTGAAGGGGAGCCTGAGCTTGTTGGTTTTCCCGTACAGCCCAATGCTACTTAGGCTGCGGGGCAGTCCCAGCCATCTGCGCAGATATCTGCTCACTCTTTGCTCAAAACCTTCCACCACGGTCATGGGGACCTCGTAGATTAGCAGCGGCCAGAGGATTCTTGGGAGGATCCCATGCTGGTAGACCCAGGCCTTGAATCTTCCCGGGAGCACAGACTTGTCCACTGTTTTTAACCAGCCCTCCAGTTCAGCGCTGGTTGCTTTGATGGACTCGCTGTCATTCAGGCTGCAGTTGAAGACCTTGCCAAGGCTCTTCACTGGCTTCTCAGACACTGAGTGACAATGTAGTAATGCAAAAACAAACAACAAGAAAGGGTTGAAGTGGTTGTAGTGAGGTCTTGCAGAAAAAAATGAGAAAGAACAAAAAATAGAGTTCAGGATGATAGTACAGCGTGTAGTGTGTCCTCAGAGTTTGGTCAGTGTGGCAGTGGGAAGGGGCAGGGTGGACAGGGCTGGGAGGGAGTTGAGTCTCCGGACTGCCTGGTGGCAGAAACTGTCCTTGAGCCTGCTGGTCTTGGCTCGGCGACTCTGCAGTCTCCTACCCGATGGCAGCAGGCTGAAGAGGCTGTGGGAGGGGTGGGTGGGATCGCCAGCGATCCTGATGGCTCTGCGGGTGAGGCGGATGTTGTAAATGTCCTGAAGGGAGGAGAGAGAGACACCGATGATCATTTCAAAGTTGCATCTTTCATTTAGTAGCTGCCATGCTTATAATGTATTGCTATAGAATATATTTGTGGGCCTCGCCAATCTGTCTGAATGGCGTTAAAATGACATTCCCGTAACTGCAGTGGGAAAGTCTTGTGCTTTTGCAAATGTCCGAGCGATATCAAACTCTCTTCAGGCTTTGCTCAAGCACAAAATTGTTCAAATGCCATGCCATTTAAAGGGCCAACATTCAAATACCCGATATACTTTGGGGTAACTACCCTGAAGGAGGAACTTTTTAAGGCAAGATATGCACTGGCCTTTCTCATAATTTATCTGCCCAAGGGCCATTAATAGACATTGTATCAACAAAAGTCATGAAGGGCCGCCCCATGTCTCATACTTACAAGTACAGTATGCTGCTGAATGTAATGTAGCATATCCAGTGATGCAGTCTTAATTCCATTATGCTATGCATGGTTTATGCTAAATTAGAGAAAGTTGTGGGCATATTTTCCTCTATCAACCCGGAATGGTTGATACTTACAGTATTAGCAAGAACTGCAATGGCTCAGAATAACTTTTCAAAACAGTCTCATATTCAGCTTCAAATTTAATATTTTCCACTACAATTTGCAAGTTTTTAATTTCTCGATTTCTCGATCCAATTTCTCAGTCGCTCTTCATTGAGATTACCCTAATTGTGTCCAGATCATATTTATTTGAGTTCTAGATCCAAGTGGTGGAACAAGGATAAACCTGTATTTTTTCCATGTTACTGCATGGTAGACCCGGATTTCTCTTAACATGTAATACATGTCTTTTTAACAGCCTACATGAAGAACAACTACATGTTTAATTAATGTTAGTAGGTTGGAGCTTCTTGTTCATATGTACATCAATATTTCATGTTTATTGTGGACTATTTCAGTGAGTGATTTCAGCAAAGGGGATAGGAACAACCATCCACACCTCAGGGAAATTTCTTCTACAAAGAAGACGCGTGTTTTTGGAATGTGGGAAGAAACCATAAAACATTGCAGATCATGCAACATCAAAAGAGACAGAATGAAAACCTCACATCCTTCTGAGAGAGAGATTGGAAAGTAAAACAGCAATCATAAAATCAATGGAGAAGTCAAACAAAAATGGAGGATCAGTGCATATGTTTGGAATGAAGGATAAGCCGATGAATTTTCACAATCGTGAGGAAACGAGAAATCAAAATAGCAAACGTAGAGAAGAGAATAGAGAGAGAGAGAGCTCGGAGTAAGAAAGGGGAGAATGAACGGAGATGAGAGATGAACAAGGATGTTTTCTGACAAGGATTAGGATGGCAGCAAAGAGGATTGTTAACAATGCCTTTCATCACAGATGAGGGTGGTAGAGGCGTGACAGTTCAGATCCACTCAGGTCCTGACCCGTCTCATGACTGAGTGGCTCTTGGCAGATCACATTGATAATTGAAGCTATTGTGTTGAATGCTGCCTGATGTTACCCTAATGAAGACACAGTTATCCACCCTGGCTACCTCCAATATACTCAGACATTAACATATCCATCCATCCATGCATTTTCTGTATCCATTCTCCACTAGACTCTTGGGTAATCTTTTCCTATTGATTGTTCCAGATAATTGCAATTCAGGACAAAAATGATACAACAGGCGCCTATATAAACTATTGCTTGCACAAGTACAACCAACCGAAGTCTCTGACTTTAAAAATAAGATGATTATACATATTGAGACGTGAAGGAATATTTTTGGTGTGCGCACGCACCATTTGATGGGTCACATCTACTTGAATTACAGCCAGAGTTGATGCCCCACTCGGTAGTTGTGGCGCTGAATCGGTGGCAGCTGCCGCAGGACTTTCAATGAAAGAGAACACTACACTATAGAGGCAATATTACATTGTTTCTGTAGTATAGTGTGGTAACAATTGACTGAAAATAAATTGAAGTCAATTTTTATTTCGCATTCATGTTGCTAGTATTCCAAATTGTGAATCATACTGGCATTCTGTCAGACTGAAAAGAAGACACACCCACCATGTTTCACTTGGAAGAACACAACAAAACAAACGGAAAAAAAATGATAAGGGTGACGTAGCAACCATTCTAAAATGAAATTGCCAAGACTTCAATAAATAAAATATAATGGCATCTAATGCCTGTCCCAGAAAAGATAACCAACACAACTCGCTGTATGGTGAATGCAGTTGTACATGTGTCCCTTGGTGATCCAGTTGTGAGAAGAGGGAGCTCAGTGAGGCTGTCAAGGTATCCTTTTGCTTTGTGGCAACATTCCCGGGTCACCTGAAGGTCATCCCTGGTTGTCATTGCTGTTATGCAGCCGAGTCTGGCAGCAATGCGCGGCGTGTGTGTGTGTGTGTGTGTGTGTGTGTGTGTGTGTGTGTGTGTGTGTGTGTGTGTGTGTGTGTGTGTGTGTGTGTGTGTGTGTGTGTGTGTGTGTGTGTGTGTGTGTGTGTGTGTGTGTGTGTGTGTGTGTGTGCGTGCGTGCGTGTGTGTGTGTGTGTGTGTGTGTGTGTGTGTGCGTGTGCGTGTGTGTGTGTTTGTGTGCGTGTGTGTGTGTGTGTGTGTGTGTGTGTGCGTGTGTGTGTGTGTGTGTTTGTGTGCGTGTGCTTCTGTGTGTGTGTAGTAGCTTCAACCAGTGAAACCAAGCTAGCTGAACTGTTTCCCATCCAAAAACCACAAATCAAGAAATAAGACAAATGCAGTCAGAAGACTCGATCTAAACCAGAACTTTTCTGTATATGAACGAGCTGATTTATTTTCATAAAACACACAAACCTGTATTACAACTGAACATGACACTCAGCTGCAGTATCAGCACATTTTCGTAGCCGGAGAGAAAAAAGTACATCACAGTTTAAGTTGCTGAAACATGATATATGATTATGCCCAAGTCATTGAGCACAGCAGACAGCAGTTTAACAACATTTTTTTAAATAGTTCAACATCAATATTAATGATGCTTCTGAGGATGTTTTTCAATTATGAATCAGAGCTATTCCAATCATATGACTGTTTGCGTCACTGAAAAAGAGCACTTACAGTGAGGAAGTTTACATGAACGCTTCCTCACCACCTGCCAAATACCGACATTTGAAAAGATGTTTCTCTGAGTCAGGCATTAAAGCGTGATGATTGATTATTTAAATGTTAGTCTGATGTGAAGTACTCCAGAAAGAGATGGGTGTCTTGAAAGCTAACATAAAAATAAATACATAAATAAATGAATCATGTCAAAATAAATCCCTGCTAAAATCGGTACCTAAATGTCAAATCCCTTGTGTAAAAATAATGTAGAAATGTTGTAATCATTTTGTTTCCAGTTTCTACTCACTTAACCAAAAATTAAGCAAACTATTTGTCAATTACTTGTGCACAAGTCAATTAGTTGTGAACAAGTAATAACATGAATAAACAATTACAGTGATACCTCGTCTTACGAACGCTTTAGCTAACGAACTTTTCGCCTTACAAACGTTAAATTCGCAAGAATATAATCTTGGCATACAAACTATTTTTCGGAAAACACACGGAGCGCCACAATGAGTGATGTGTCGTTCGCAAAAGCCGGTTCTTGGAGCTGGATCTCTGAAGTGAACGAAGAGATCCAGCTCGTAACAAGGAGCTGAAAAGGGCAGCCGACTTTTTTTGTCATCTATTCCCGTCCCCCAGTCTTTGGTTAAAGCCGCACATGATTGGTCAAGATCTGTGGTAGAGGAGGGATTGGACACACACAGCAGGACACACGCAGCAGTGAGGAGGGCAGTGGTTAGAGTAAACAGGCAGGCTGTGAGCACATGAACAAAGAAAAAACAAAAGTGAAAAGGTGAGAAAATTAATAGAAAACAGTGAAATTTGAACTTTTTTCAACTTTATTGATAGTTCAAAGGCAGAGTGTATAATGCAAGGTTAAAATATCCCATCAATCAGGCTCAACAAATAACTTTATTGATAGTTCAAAGGCAGGTGTAGACTGCAAGGTTAAAATATCCCATCAATCAGGCTTCACAAATAAGCTGCACAAGCCATCTGTACAATTTGAAGACAAAAGACAACCAAGGGAACCAGATATTAATGATGTTTCTAGTGTGTCTGCAATATCACAACTTCCAAGATGTACAACCGAGAGCTCCTTGAGACACTTTATGCAAAAAGCTATCAACCTAACTAAACAGAACACAATTTATGAGGAACTCAGTAAAATTATCGCAGAGAAAGCACAGCAACTTCACTCGGATATCGTCCAGAGGTAAGCTGGAAGTTCGTCATCCATTGATGATTTCAAGGCTAGCCTTGGAGGTTCGAGAAATTTAAGCGTCGTACAGGGATTCATAGTGTCATTCGTCATGGTGAGGCATCCAGTTCTGACGATAAAGCTGCCAAAGCTTACAATAAATCATTCCTCAAGATGGTGGACGAAGAAGGCTACGTTCCTCACCAAGTGTTTAATGCTAATGAAACCGGCCGTTTTTGGAAAAAGATGCCTAACCGGACTTTCATTATACAGGAAGAGAAGTCCTCCCTGGTAAAGATAGGCCAACCATCCTTCCTACAGTCCTTATGGAATGTGACTTTCCCTCCCACTTCCTCCCACTCCATTCCATCAAGCCATCAACGACTACCATAAATGTAAATAAAACGCCAATTATACAGTACAGTTTATTTCTTAAATTACAATACCACAGGGCATTTATTATACATAAAATAGGGTATATTTTGTGTAGTTTTAAGGTTTATTCAGTAGAAAATTATTTTATGGGGACCTGGGAACTGATTATTCTCATTTTAATGCTTTCCTATTGGAAATTAATGTTTTGAATACACACTTTTTGCCTTGCACACACTTTCTGGGAGCAAAAGTATTACTGTACTTGGTTTCACCATCATAACGGCCCTCCGAAGGAAGACGCAACCCCAAAGGGACCCATGACAAAAGTGTATTTGACACCCCCTGATATATAATGAAAGCATCACAGAAAGGCACAAAAATGGACATTGTTGAAAGTTTTTATGCTTGGAATTGCTGTTGCAAATTTTCCATTGCAGCTACCTGTTAGAGAACAGTACCTTTTGTGCTTGTATGTATACATTCAGAAGGTGAGAGAAGGTCGAAATAGGTTGACCTGTAAAAATTATCGATATTTTCATTGTATTTAGTTTTTAGTCTTTTATTGTTGTAACAAGGTAAGACCAATTCACTATTATTTGTGGAAAACGTCTTTCATCTTTGCATTTTCCAAAAGCTGGAAATGAGCTTGAGAAAAAACCAGTACCAGGTTTATTCTGAGGGCAGGAGAAGCAGGAGGGAGTGTGTTAGGGCAGATGGGCAGGTGTCAGGATGAGGTGGGATGCTGTTGCCTTTCGTCACCGCTCCATAGTGATGCTCCTTGACAACACAGGAAAAAGATGTGTGGTGCGGAAGACAATGTGTTTTGTCCCTATTAGCACATCATCGGCTTGAATCCTTGCACAAACATGCTTCTAGCAAATGAGCGTGACATTGAACATCCCCTCAGAGCAGCAAGTGTTGGGGCAATACATAATGAGTGTTAGTTTTCAATGATATATCTCATAAATTTAAAGATGGAAAAACAAAGTGGAAATGAATTGTCAAATTAAGAATTTAGGTGGCCACTCTTCTGAACCAGGACTTCTGCCTTGGTATTCGTCGCACATACGATATTCATTAAGAATTGCTGAAACAAAGCATTTGTTTCAAATGAATGGACCATGTATTCGATCTTGACAACGTGCATCAGTAATGGAAAATTAACATTCTAATTGAAGAATTACTCCGAGTAATGAAATTATTGTTTGACATTGTAAAGATAAAGAATAGTTATATATTTATTTATGACCTTAGGTATTGGTTTGAAGATTAGGTAGGATTGTAGGAGTTGGGGGGGGGGCTCGGCTTGTTGTCGGCTTGCTGTCGATCCGAATGTGACAGGAGTAAACTTTATCGTAAAGATTCTTTTGAAACTCTCATTGAAGGGATGGTGACAATGGAATGTTGGGTTGCGTGTGTATGTGTGTGGGGGTGGGGTACTTTTTATCAATTATAAATAAGCAATAAGTGGGTAATACTATTATTGATAGACACACCTAATTCATTCACTGCCATTCACAAATTTATTCGAGAATTGAAATTATGACGTACTTGCCATTCCTGAATTTCTTCAGATTTTGTTTTTTTCATGCTTGGTTGTTGTTAAAGCCCTGGCCATTGCCTCTGTCAATGTTTTTTTCTTTTCCACAAGGGACCAGCATTTCCCTTTTTTCCATGTTAGCACTTTGTTCTAGCTTCAGCTGTTGTTAAAGCGCTATGTAAACATTTATTTATGTATTGCATTGTATTTTGGATAGCCACCCTCATTTCAACCTCATATAACTCCAGACCCATATAATTTAGGAATTATTATTTTTTGATGAAAGAAGAGAGTCTAAGGTTCCTAACTTTGTATTGATTGTGTATGTAGTCCTAAAACGCAATGTTCTGTGGATCCTGGAATTCAAGTGACAATGGCAAAAACTGGAGTGGACACATTTTGGAGTGGACACATTTTTGTACATGTCTGGCAGTGAATTACTTAATCATTTTTGGTCTTCATTCCGAGGAGAAGTGGGCAACTCGAAAGTAAAATTACGGTTTAATGAAGGATTTTGTTGTTTAATGAGAATCAATCAATCAAGAATGAGAAACAACCAAATCCTTCATGAAACCGGTCTGATGGGGTGAGGTTCAATTTGGATCGTTCATACAATAGCCTGCTTAGGCAAAACAGGTTAGACAACATTCGTAATGCTGATGAGGTGATACCGGAGGGAGGGGGGAAAACAGGCCAGTCGTTAATCAGGCCACAGGGAGTGGTCCTCTGCTCCCCCCAACCTGAGAGTAGGGACCTATCATAGCTGTGTCCGGCGCCACCATGTCTGGACATTAGGGATATATAAATAGGGCCGATACGACCAGTAAGACTTTATTTCGCTGACGAAGCCTCTTGGATAGGAGGCGAAATGTCCGACACCTTCAAAAAAGTACAGATGATGGCTGAAGAAACCTTCTCATCGATGGACCACTCCTGTACGACTGAGAGCTTACACATACGTATTGACGGTGTACAGTGTACACAATAAGTGTCAAACTCCGGTCCTGCAGGGCCGCTTTCTGCATGTTTTCCAAGTCACCCTGTTTTCAAATGAACAGTTTCAATGTCGCAGTGAGATGATTTGATCGCATATTCATGAATGAAATGCATGATTTTAGACCAGCTGTCGACGTGGTCCAAGCAGGCGGAATGTTGAAATTGTCTTTCCGCCACCAAATTGTCACTTGTCCAGCAGACCGGTCTGCCAAATTGGCATACTCAAGGCAATAAACCTTGCCGGAGTATGAACAGCAGCATCTTGTGTCATTCTTGTGATGGTGCAAATGTGTTTGTTTATGACCATCAAGCCCATTGTCAGAAGAAAATAATGTGAACCCCACGCAAGAAAATCAATGACTCAGTGAAGGAACAGAAATTGACATTTTACTGTTGAGCATTCACTCTCGAGGACTTGCACACTGCAAGAATCCAAACTAGGGCGTGGAAAATCCTACTGGACCCTCCGCACCCTGCCCACCACCTTTTCCAGCTACTCCCCTCAGGCAGGCGCTACCGATCCATGCGCACCAAATCCAGCAGACATTTAAACAGCTTCTTCCCCCAAGCCATTAACTCTTTGAACTCTTTCAACAGTAGCCAAAATGGAACTGTATAGTGCCACTTAGCAGTTGTTTTTTTTTACAACGATACTAGTGCAGCGTGTTCTACCGGAAACAAATTCCTTGTGTGTTCTACATACTTGGCAATAAAGATGATTCTGATGATTCTGATTCTGATTCTGATTCTGCTTCAATGAATAGCAAAAATCCACACATGGAGTGGGACAATATACAGTAACAAGTGCAAGACTCCGGAGTAGTATTTCAAAAAACATTGAAGCACGAAAAGGATTCAAGTCATGAAAACACACACCTCACCACTTGAAGCATGTAATTTGTCTAAGTTGATGACTCTCTTTAATGTATGTAACCTGCCCCCTGTTGACAATTTACCGGTACTCAAAAGACTTAGTTTTTTTTCCCTTTAAATTGCTTTTTTTAAATGCAGAAATGGGTTATTCTCTTCTATTATGGTGTAAAAAGGAAGAACATCGTTAATATTTTTCCCCGTTTTACATTAATCATAACAAGGATTTTTATCCTCATATGTGTTTTTCAAAGAGCTTTTATGAGAATGAAGTAGCTAACAGAACCATATGACTTCTACTCACTCACAGCAGCATGCCCATTCTCATGCCATTTTCTCGCTCCCCGCGTACTTATTAGAAAAACAATAAAAGCTTTTTTTAGCCTGATGCGAATATTCATGCCACACTCCAGTTAATCTGAGGGGAACGTTAATATAGAAAAAGGGGTGAAGGATATTTGTGTCTGATGCAGCTGAGCATCAGTTGCCTCTGGTGGTGGAGACTCATGTGAGATGAGAGCAGTGAACAACACAAGAAAAAAAATATGCATTCATTTTAGATCATCCCGAAGTCTTTAATGCAATGCATCAAAAAAGACATATGGTCATCTATGAGACACTTACACTAGTCCAAATCGCTCAGTGCATAATTTATCCAAACATGATGTCATTTTATATCGCTTAGAAAGCACTCGAGTAGATGTAGGACAGTAAAATGTCAAATGCATATCTTTGTCTTCTCTCCATTTCCACGTCGTAACACTCCAGGGTCGCCTTTTCCCTAAAATCACACGCGCGCGCACACACACACACACACACGCACACACACACACACACACACACACACACACACACACACACACACACACACGCACACACGCACACGCACACACGTACACACACACACGCACACACACACGCATGCATACAGAGTAGTCACTCAATTTTTACTCACCATCTTCTCCAATCAGGAAGTGTGTTACGCTAACAGGGGTGTGTGGTTGTGGATTTGGATGTGCGAGTGATCCCACTGCATGCTTCCCTGTCTCAAATTCTGCAGATAAAACAATGATATTGACCTTCCAGCAAATGCAATGCACCCAGCATGAACAAACTGTAAAGGGCGCTTGCATGCTACCAACTACAACAACAAAAACAATTTCACAACACATGAACTCAGGATAATATCAAGCACAGCCACTCTGATAGTTTGGAACATAGCAAGTATGCCGTGCAAAAAAAAAAAAAAGCTGCTCTTTCGCACTGACATCTTTCCATAGCAGTTGAGTTAAGAATTGTAATAACTGAATGACACTGACAATATAAGTAATATTTATGTGTTAAAAATAACCTCAGCGCTGAAAGTCTAAAACTAGAGGACTAAACTGTTTACAACAAAACCATAAATAATATTTGGGAATCTGTCAGCTGAAAGATAAACGCAACTGGCCCTCACATGGTTTCCTCTACCCAAAAGCAAATTGCTTTTCTTTTCTTAATCTATTTTTCTCACTTTCAATGATAACCCATGCTAGCCCACATGATATTTTGCATGAAAACAAAACCATAAACAAAGTTGTAAAATGTCCTTTGAAAAAAATGTTTTACTTTTCAACTTTAATGCATCATTTGGAGGTAGGAATTATACAGAGACGTGTTTCACCTTGCAATCAATGTCAAGGCCAGTGCATCGAATGAGACGCGACTATAAAACTCAGAGGCACAAAAGAGTTCCAAAGAAGACACAATTTCAAAAAAAGGTTGGGTTTGGTAAAGTATAACATTCTTTAAGGATATAAAATGCATCAACACATACTGTAGGCCACCATCAATAGCATTGCTTCTATCATTCAGCCTGTGTAAAACCTGGAATATAGTTGACCTACATTTAAGAAATACATTGTGAGTCTTAGTTAATAACAGAATATTCTACCAAAAACTTTTAAGAGCATCTGCTATTCTCGATTCCAAAACATTACTTGATCCAAAAAGGCAGAAATGTTGATTGTGGACCATTTTTGTGCATAGGTACACATTTTGCAAATTTCTTCATCATAAAAGGTTGTTTTCACATCAAATAAAGAAGCCAACTAAGCTATCGAAAACTTTGTGTCATATCGTCTGGACCAGGACTGTTTTTATTCTTCTAATTTTGTAAGATTTTTCGACTGCTGAATGTTCATTAAAATAAACGTCAGAAAGAAATGTGAGTGCAACTGCCAAATTTATTAAAATGACACTGTTATCTTGTGCAAACACTGGAGCAAAATATTCATGAAACAGCTTTGCTTTCTTATTGCAATCATATTGCTGGAGTCACAAATAATGACAGGAATGTTGTGGGGATGGTGGTGGATGTGTGTGTGTGTGTGTGGGGGGGGGGGGTAATAATGATTTCGTAAATTTCCAAAGGGATTTCAAAATTTGCTCCTCAGACAAATCAATGATTCAATTTATCATTCTTCACTCTACCCCAATCGTCACTCGTGCTTATTTTTCCAGAGTTGCAGTCATTACTTTTTAGTTTGCAGTTTGGGGTGAAGCAGTTTTGTAGCATGAGACCAGCAGTGGCCTTCATTATAGAAAGGGACATGTAACCAAATAAAAAAATAAAGATGCCCATTGAAAATGGAACACAACCAATTTTGCTGACCAAAATGTTTAACTACAATCAATCCTCCCAAGTTTTCTCTTCATGTAATTTCAATTATTACATATAATAAAAAGGGTGAAACTGGATTGTAGAATTTTCTTGTCACCAAACAGTAACGAATAAAAAAAATTATAGTTGCATAAACCGTTATAACCGCTATAATCTGATAATATGTATGTCTCCTCATTACTGTGCGTTCTGTGGTTGCTCGAGGAAACTAATAATGTAACGTGTTATCTAACAGTCCGTTTTGAAATAAAATCAATATTTAAGTTGCAAATGTACTTTTTAAAGGATATCAGGGGATATTGTTGTCCTTATCTGCCAGTTTCGTTTTTTGTCAAGCTGGGAATCTGGACAATGTTTAAAGATACGAACTCAGACCTCATAGACAACCACAGCAATTTCTGTATTTCAAAAACTTGATTGAAACATTGTAGTCACACAGCCAAGACATCAGGCATATAAAACATATTGAGTGGATAAGGGGGGTATGTATTTTTGTATTCTGATCATATATGAATGTATACCATCATCTGCAGTGACGTGCGGTGAGGTTCATGGCTGGTGAGGCACTGACGTCATCAATGACGTCACCGCTCGTCTCTACTTCGTATTTGAACGGTAAATGTGAAAATTCAGCGAATTTGAAAAAAATCCTAAAACGGTGACGTTAAATGGACAAGAACTTTAAAGTACAAATCACTAAATACATCTAACTGTTTAATTTATTTTTTCATTTGATATTTCCATGACAGCTTTCCATGATGACAGGTGAGGCACTGCCTCACCTGCCTCCACTGACTGCACGTCACTGATCATCTGTATATGTACACAAAGGGAAAGATGCAAAGGGCCCTTGCAAATAGTGTTACTTTTATAAAGTGAGACTCTGCTAGGACTCCCCAGGCAAAAGTTCAAATCATCAATCCTGTAAATGAATGTCACATTTAATTTGGCGATATTTGTTGCGAGGAGGCGGACAGCAGATAATAGGTGATGTCTGAAAGGGGATATGGTACCTGTCACGATGCAGTACAGAGGGGGGAAGACAGTGCAAATGATCTCTGCAGAGTTCAGGAAATGTGAAACAGCAGAAACAAAATGTCAGGGCTTTATGGGAATGGTGAACAGACGGTAGCGCTTGCATGTGGTGGTGTGCATATTTCATATGTGTGGTTTGTGTGAATGTTGGTGGGTGGGGATGGATCACAAATCGCTCAGGCAGATCACTGTTTAAGACATGAGATAAGGTGGGGAAACAGTCCACATTTGCTCTTGCATCCATATATGAGGGAGTATTTAACATTCTCCAGTTCCGTAACTGCAATTAGGACCATAAACTTACTTCACCTTTTGTGGAGTGATCTGTAAGCCTCTATATATGTAAGTGTGTGTTAGAATATAATTTAAGAAGTCCTTTCACGAACTTAATGACTTTTTTGTGTAAATTACCACTAAATCAGGGGTGTCAGAATCCGAGGGTCGCCGTCCTACATGTTTTCCAAGTCTCCCTGTTGCAACGCACATGATTCAAGGGAACCGGTACAATGGACACATCTGATTCAAAAAATCAGATCATCAGCAAGTTCTGCGGAAGTCTGACATGAACCCGTTCCCTTGAATCAGGTTCATTGCAATAATGAGACTTGGAAAACATGTAGCGGCCATCGAGGACCAGAGTTTAACACCCCTGCACGAAATGTAAGGGTCATGCCTACACTACCCTGAATAAAATTGGAAACTACTAAATTCCATTTTCCGTCTCTGACTCAGTTATTGTCTTTGTTTGAAGGGCTTATTGTTATAGTCATCATACTTCTCACTTCCTGATTGGGCGACTTCAAATTCAGCAGTAAAAATGTGATTTCTCAATGAAATTATGTATTCCTGTTCAAAATCGAGAGCTTACCGAAAGTGAAAGAGTCACCAAAGCATTTTCTGGTGCAGGATGATTCCTGTGCCATTTTAAGTCAGCAATTCACTCACTCATGACTTTTTTTGGTCATTACTGTCATTTTATGCCAATTGAGAATTGGATTGAAGATCTTCCCTGATGGCTTCCTTCACACATAAGTAATGGTTTCATCACATTTTTTTAAAACATTCTACATTCACAAATTTTGAAATATTTTGCATTCGCTTCATTCAAATGTGATTATTTTTATCTTTAATGCTGACTTCAGTTAATGTCAAAGTCTTAAATGACTTGATTCATTAATGATACACCGGTTGGTTCCAGGCAGGTGTGTCCTGTCTCACTGTGCCTGCTTGATGGGGGGAAAAATGCTAAAAGTTGTCAGGTTTGAGTCAAGATAATGTGCCAGATGGCTTGCACAGATGGAGTAGGCAGAGTTAGGGGACTAAACTGTGAGACCTTGGCAGTATTAAAGAAAATAAGGGATCCTGTGAGACATAATTGTTTTCCTTGAGGGAACAAAGCCGAGTGAGATTGAGGAATCCTCACGACAATAAACTGCTAAACTGCAAATGTAATGGCTATTTAACAGAGTGGTCCTGATATTGCTATCAAGAGCAGCGGGAACATCGACTGGAGGTAGTTTGCCCACTTAACCAAGCAGATGCAGCGCAACAACGAACACACAGGCCGCATATGTTGAATCAAGTTAAGGACGCAAATTAAGATTAATGGGTATGAGAATGCGTTTACGAAGGTAAAAATAATGCCTTGTACAATATGCCAATAAGAGCTGAAAATTCAAGTTGGAGGTGGGTTGTCGTTAATAATGGTGCGTTGATTACATTTTGTTTATTCAGTGGAGACCACCGCCGTTGTTCTGCGGGGCTTTTTCTCCTTTGTTTTCACTTTGTCGTTATTCTGTCAGGTTCGTGGCATCTGTATTAGCAGGACGAAGGCAACTCCCACGCAAACCCCAACTAGAGAGTAAACAATCTTTAAAGCATAATCACTGCGCACTGCAAAGCGCCTCGAGAGACAACAATTGTTCGATCACACACACCAGTTCATTGGAAAAGACTGAGAAAGGCCAAGAGAAATGCGGCAAATGAAGACACAAAAGCTGCAGCCTCTGCCAAGTAATAGGGAAGTGCATTTCTACTATGTATTTGCCTCGCTAAGGGAAGGGTGAGGTTGAATGTGGATTTTTAGATCACTGTGGTGTTTTGTATGGAGAGCATGACTGAACACGAGGGAGGCCGAGGTTTTCCCAGTATATGTATTGCAAAGTAAATTGGTAGGCATTGTATCAATGACAGTACACACACAGATGCAATACAACTGACTAATTTGTTATTGTTGTAACTACCGATTAAAGAATGTGCCAATCCAAACTTAAGGTATACCACTACAGTAAGAAAAACAATTGGTCGCAGAACTAGTGAATCAATTTTGCATAGCTCTTTTTACAAACGTTACTGCTACAATAAAAAGAATGTTTGTTGTATTGGCAGTAGAATTTCAGGCAGGTATGATATGTGCAGCACATGCAACAACGGTAAACATCATAAATTGTTTTCGATTAGGATCATGAAATGTGAATTGCTGGTATGATGCATTGTGCCACAAGGTAGCCGACAGGTTAGCACACCCGCCAAACAATGCAGAGGTCATTCGGGTATTCCTGTGTCGAGTTAGCATGTTCTCCCATGCCTGCATTGGTTATCTCAAGCCACACCAGCCATTTCGAAAATATGCACTTTCGGTTAAATGATCATCAGTGACGTGCAGTGTCGTGCCTCACCTGTCATCATGGAAATATCAAATAAAAATATAAATTAAACAGTTATATTTATTTAGTGATTTGTTCTTTAAAGTCGTTTTCCATTTAACTTCACCATTTTTGGATTTATTTTCAAAATCGCTGAATTTTCACATTTACCGTTCAAATACTAAGTATAGACGAGCAGTGAGGCAGCAGCCGGCTGAGCCTCACCATGGATTGCGCAATGACTATGCGAAGTGTGCTGGCTTGCTCTGCAGTGAGAGCGCATTGCTGTCCCTCTGCATATCGCTATTAAAGTGTTCACTTTTAGTATATGAACTAAATTTCTACAGTTTAGCTGGTGTATATAATGTAGAGTCACTTTACATTATAAACACTGTACTACAGTGGTTATTTTATTTTATTTTTATCAAACCTGTGTGCATAGGTGAGGCACACAGTTCTCCTGCCTCATGACAGGGGGCGCTGGTAATTACAAAGATTCTTCTTGCGCCTCCTCGGCTGCAGAATAATAGAATTAGTGAGAGCAAGCTACAGTAAACAGGTAGCAATTCAAGTCCAACCATTCAGTCATTTTTTCGTGTTGCTTGGCCTTATTTTCAGATGGGAGGATTACATATCTAAATTGAAAGAAATAGAGAGACTTTTAAAACTGAAGAAAGATAAGGAAGGCTTCTACGAAGAAGGTATAGATGCCTTTCTTCAGAAGGAGTGGTGCATGGACTTCATTTTAAATAAAGGTCACACGATAATAATGTTTTTTTATTCTTTTTTTCTATGCTACAGTTTATATAAAGAATGTGGACATGACATTTTAAACAAAACACGTTAACTGTTGCCAATCAAATGGTGAATAACCTACTCTGTAGAGTTCATATGTTTGTAAAATCTGACTGTGATGATGTCAGTGCCTCACCAGCCATGAACCTCACCACACGTCACTGATGATCACTCTAAATTGTCCTTAGGTGTGATTGTGAGCGAGAATGTTTGTTTGCCTCTGTGTGCCCTATGACTGGCTGGCAACTAGTCCAAGGTGTACTCCATCTACTGCCCGATGACAAGTCCGGCACGCCCACGAGCCTCGTGGGCATAAGCAGATCAGATAATGGAGTGCGGGGGAAAGTTAGAGATAGAGGCCTGTGATAAAAAAACAATGGACATGAATATCGTAGTCAGACTGAAATGTATTTTCATCTGGGTAAAAATTGGTGTGTATTGATTGCTAATGTGTCTTTGTAAAATGCAGCAATGCCGCATGGTTAATCTGTATATTGGTGCTAATGTGATCTTTTTTCTCAATTGAAATATACTTATACAAGGCTATCGCAACAAGATTCAAAGACAATCCCAAAAACCTTACAGTACAAAACAGGCAACTGATGAGAACAGAATATGAAATGAGTGTGATTGCTGTTGCAAGCAAAAGCCGCATGACATTTTCCTACCCAGAGGGTATTTGGACATGTTCACCGAGAAATGTATCTTTGGTCTGCATAATATATACCGGGATCCTTCGAAAATTTAACAGCAAGTCGGCAAGACTTCAGGCTGAGACTGCCACTGAATACCGTACTGTACTCTCATGTGTGCAGATGCTTTTTATTTATTTATTTATTTATTTATTTATTTATTTATTTTTACAGATTATATTGGCCTGACCTCTAAGTGTGCTATGTTCGTCAGTGTATCATGAACAATAAGAGTCGTTTACATACCCCTCTGATTACAGCACTGAGGACAAATGTTATAATCACTCTCTGCTTCGCCTGATTACTTTTAAGACATCACTAGGAGGCTACATAAATCCTTCTGTTCCTTGTACAAGCCCTTAATTGAAACATTTCTAAATTTCAAATTACCCTTGAATGAAAGAATGGACATTGAGATAAACTCAATTGTGACAAACTCAAGTGAGAGGTGGAAGTGGCACTCACAATTTCTCTGGGAAGCAACTGCTTAATGTGTAACAATAGCAAGGACAGAAGGAACGGTCCAGGGGGCGAAGAGTCTGAGAGAAAGCTTGACAGCACACGGCACCCGGGGGGATGCAAAGCTATCTTTATTCATACTAATTAGCTTAAAACTAAATTAACTACCTCCCTGTTCTGTTCCAGAGAAAGACATTTCTAACCTTCCCTCGTGGAGCAAATACTGTCTAAAAATGATGTAAAAGTGATGTGGGATGGATCCAATCCCAAATGTTGCAAAATTGAATTGTCACCCCTGAGACCAGAAGTATATGGAAGAGAAAGGGGGGAAAAAAACTGCAAACATAATTGCACACCAACGAGATGCTGGAAAAAATGTTGATCGCATAGAAAAAAACGACCCAGGAGCGGAGGAGCACTGAAGCAAAAAGAAAAACAAAATCATTGGGTGTCACGTGTTCTCGTTAAATTCTCGCATTGTCAAACCATTACAATGAGTTTTTTTTAATTGGCAATTTCAACAGGTGGCTACTGACAGTAGTTGCGAGACCTGTTGTGGCTCAATAATACTTCACATATAAGGCACACCAGCGTATAAGATGCAGGGATAGAAGAAAATGAAGGCTTTTTATACACCGAAAATACAGTTCACTCCAGTAGCAGATTTATAAAGTTAATCACAGTAAAGTCAAACATTCTATTTGCGGCTATGCCCCAGACCACATGTGACCTCTTATATCACTTATGCAAACGTAATAACACCCACAGAAATTGTCCGGTGGCTGGAGGTCACGGGTGTCTATGTGTTGCGGAAAATGACTAGAAGAGTTAATGAGTAACTGGAGGGTGATCGTTGCCAGTCCGCCTCATATTTCCTTCCACTCTTCAACACCCACACCACCACATCCATCTCATCTATACGCCAAACAAACCTTCCCTGCGTTTCAGCCATATGGCAACGGAAACAGATATTTCTCCTTGTGATCCACTGTTGGTCGGAACAAACAGTAGGTCGCACCCTTGCCCAGTAAAATTTTACTCTTACGAAGCCTACATGTTTGTGTTATAAAGTTATGTCACCATACAAAAAGACTATTCTGGGCTCAAATCAAGCTGAACAAAACACGACTTAATGCAAAAATAACCACCATGTGTCCGGTGAAGCATTGCACTGCTTTCAGACTGTTTCTCTTTAGCCGTAGACAAGGTTTGCACCTTGACTACTGAGTATAATAAGTGAAAAAGTTTTGAAATGATTATTCTTGGTCTCAACTATTTCCATCTTTAAAAAAAAAATATGGCATTTAAGAAGGGGGTTTTAGTTTTTAATGTTTTAATTTTTTTTATCATCATAGTAGGATACATTCCCTTAGTCGAGTTCCTTTTCAGTGAAATTGTGTGTGTACAAAGGATTCCGGACTTTACCTATCAGTAGATCAGGGGTTGTACGTTTTATATCCATTCATTCAAATTCATGCACAACACGTATTTGAGGACCTTGATTATTTGACCTCTCACCCGACAACCTTTTATATTTCAAATTTCCAAGAATTTTACTTCACATGGCATTGAGAGTCATTAAGGTCACATGATCTGTTGACCCACCTGACCCTTGCGTAAAACCTTGGGGTCACATGAGTTGAGTGTGGGAGGCTGGAAAGCTCAAAGTTATTCTGCTTCCTTCTGACACAGTTTGTGTCACATTTGACATGTTTCGACAATTAACACCTCTAAAAATACATCCTGGTGTCATTCATTCACCCTGATATTTGATTCTGTTTTCTAACCTGACCCCAACACACACACAAAAAAAAGTCATTCACTGCCAGACGTGAAAAAATGTGTCCACTCCAGTGCCAGGGTTTTGGTCATTTTCACTCAAATGCCAGGATACACGTAATATTGGGTTTTAGGCTTCAGACAAGCAGCAAGTTGCGTGGGTTGTTGGATCTGCATGGATCCATAAGGCGACTTTATTAGCGAACTGTCGGGAAGGAAGAGACAACAACCCACCTCCTGAAACCTCCTCTAACTCATTCACTGCCAGACGATGTGCAAAAATGTGTCCACTTCAGTGCCAGGTTTTTTGTCATGTTCACTCAAATTGCAGGACCCACAGAATATTGAGTTTTAGGACTACATAAACATGCAATACAGCGTAAGAAACCCAAGACTCTCTTCTTTGCTCAGAAAAAAAAGTTAATTCCCAGGTTATATGGTTCTGGATATGAGGTGCAAATGGGGGCACGCTATACAACAGGCAAATTCTGCCCTCTCGTGGGGGGGTAAAACATTGCCAGAGGTCTGACCAACACTTTATCAATAAAAACCAAAACCCGAAAAAAAATCAGGAATGGCACTCCAAGCCATATATTCAATTCCCGAACAAATTTGGGAATGGCATTGAATGAGTTAAAACAACACGCACATTCTTTTGAGCAAAGGTGATTAAATGCGTTGACATTGAGTTCACTGAAAATAATGTTCATGTGTGATGAATCAAGAGGAAAATGGACAATCTTTAGGGTGTGAAGCTGCACTTTCCATAAACATATTTTATAGAAGTGTTGTAACAGTGTTAAAGAGAGAGCTTGAAATACGACCAAATCTGTGTTCTAACCACACTCCCACACGCAGCAATTGCTTTACGACTCATCAATCTCGAAACGGCAAAATAGCAAAACAGCATTCGTATGATCATACATAAGAAACACGAGTTATACAGGTGCGACACCAGCATAAACCCGCGATTCATCATCTGTCATCTCAGCATTGATTCAGAAAGACTCCTCTATTAATTGATGTCAGACAGGCTAAAACATTTACATTTGATATCCACAATTGATAATTAGGATATTCTTAGCACGACAAAAGTGATCAAGAACATGCAATCTCCCAAACCCAAGTAGGGTTATTTGGTTTGAGCCACACTCATCTAAATACTTTTGGAGAAGATATGTCACACTTATGAGGATGAACAAACTTTGATGTGTTTTGGCAATACGTACAAGGTTGCTTGTTTTTATGCAGAAATCCTTTGGGTCTGTACAAGACTTTCCCACTCCCGCCGGAGCCCAATTAGGTTGTTTGGAGTGATGCGGTGCCAGAGGCCTCAGTATGAGCTACTTCGCACAGGCCCGTCGAGAAATAACAGAACTCACCTCTCGATAACTAAGTATTTCAATTCACTCACCATGACGTAAGATTTTCACTGCGGCTGTCCTTTTTCACATCAAATCATTTCCTTCCGAAGTGTCCCTTTCAAGTTCTGTTTGACTGTTTTGTTACCCTGTTTTCTGGTTTTGTTGTACAAAATAAAACAGTGGGGTTTGTAATTAATTAGTGATATTTTGGCGAAAAGTGAATAGAGACATTTTCAGGAACAAAAAATGATAGTTAAGTCAGGGACTGGTTTGGTTTTCTTTTCCTTTTTTTCTTTTCAAATTTTGAGAGGTTAAAAAAATGCACTCATTTATTGCCATTGACAACTCTACTTGTCAATTAGTTTGTTTTTTATTCCAATGGGGATTGTGGGGGAACGTTTGATGCTACATTTCAAATTTGGAAACAACTTTACTGATGCACTACTGTCAAATGACATCAATGCTGGATTTTACAATGAGAGATCAGCACAGCTTGCCTGTTCGTTGGGAGAAGAAAACCCCATTTTGTGTACTACAGAAACAATGAAAGAGTACACTTTTTTTCCTGTTGAACTGAGAGAGTCTATTCTTTTATTTTGTAGTTTGATGTATATATAACAGTCGACTGTAATATCCTGTTGGGCGTTTGGAACGCTCCAAAAAATGATTGCAGTGTATTGAAGTCTAAGGTATGTGCTGACTCCAATTTTACAATGAGTTTGAATGTTATGGTTAATTCTGATCACATCCATATAAAAAAGGATTGGTACGCATTATTTTATTTGTTCATTTTAACTTCAATTTTAAAAATTAAGCGATTCATCAAGTACAGCTACCATCCGACTTATGCTCGAATTAACCACCCGTACAACTATGACCGCCAGACCATAATTTTTTTTATTTTAATTGTATGACTGGCACTGCAACACGCTTGCAGCCTGGCAACGCAATCAACCGTGTCATGGCACAGCCCCCGCCTCTTTGAGATAGTTCATTCTGCTTCGGGGCGAGGTGGCGGGTCGGGCTCATTGGTGCTGCAGACGGCCGCGAGGTCGGGGTCGAGAGTAGGGTAAGGCCGGGGAGAGGGCAACCGGTAGAACACCAGCGACCAAGACCCACGCCCGCCCACCCCCGTGGCGTCTGAATCAGGTCGTTTGCAAGTCATTTAGCACCGAGTCTCTCTTCAACGTTTTGAATGGATTTCGACTATCGACAATTTTGATTTACGACCAGTTGGTTGGAACAGAATCCGGTCGTAAGTCGGATGTTACCTGGATTTATAGGTTATGGTTCCGACAGTAGTGTCAGAAAAAGATGTTAAAATATTTGTTTTTAACAGTTTTTTTTACAGCAAAACCAGTGTTTAGCCCTACATCAAAACTTTTTTTTTTGCCACAAAAGTTGTGCATGTTTCTTGTCCGGTCCAGTGTGCCCGGTGCAGTATTCAGAGATTATGACTTAATTACCCATTTACATTGATTTCTAACCCAGACACAAGGCAAGTTACAGTTTATTGATTCACACTTCCTCCTGCTTTCTTCTTCCTCTCTGATCAGATCATGTGGGGTGATAAAAAGGATGGTGGGATAGTAAAAAAATGGGTGGGGAACCAGCATTTGTATGATGAGATCCTAATGAGAATAAAGCAGTCTGGGAAATGGATGGATGAGCAATATTCCCCCATTTTAGGCAAGTATGAACATGCAAAAAAAGTTACTTAGACCCTTTCCTGTCAAGTACAGGTCCTTACCCATTAATGGGAAACTTATCTCTGCGCAAACACATGCTGACACTAAGTGACCTTGGCCAGCAGCTAATTGGGGCAGGCAGGCCTTTGCTTTTGGAAGGGTGTGTGTGTGTGCGTGTGTGTGCGTGCGTGCGTGTGCGTGTGAATGTGTGTTTGTGCGTGCGTGAGTGTGTGTGTGTGTCACGGTTTGTGAGGTGGTGATGGCGGGTGCGGATCCCAAGAAGCAGGCAGGAGTGAGTAGGAGGTTGTTTGACAAATTGTATTAAAATAAAGGTCAGCAGGAACAAAATGTAAAACATCAAAATCATCTGAATGGAAAAAATACAAAGTAGCAAAAGAAGACCAAAAGTAAAAGTCCGCCAAGGTTAAACAAACACATACACAATGCATGCAGCAAACAAGCAGCAAACAAACAATGAACCGGCACCGGATGATCGTGCCGGGTGTCCTTTTAAGTGTCAATGATTAAACGACCAGCACCTGCGAGGCTGCAGGCAGGGCTGACGTCGCGACCCGCTGGTCGCCAATCTGATCGGGACGACCAGCACCTGTGCAGGTGTAGGCGGGGCCGACAGCGCCCCCCGTTGGTCGCCAACCAGATCATGACAGTGTGTGTGTGTGTGTGTGTGTGTGTGTGTGTGTGTGTGTGTGTGTGTGCGTGTGCGTGTGCATGTGCGTGTGTGTGCGTGTGTGTGTGTGTGTGCGTGTGTGTGTGTGTGTGTGTGTGTGTGTGTGTGTGTGTGTGTGTGTGTGTGTGTGTGTGTGTGTGTGTATCTGTGTGTTGCCGCGCATCCATGTCTCTGGAGCTCCACCTACACATGTCAATTGCTTTGCATAATCGGGCTTCACACTTCCCAAAACGCAAGTGCAAAGTCTCCTCCCCATTTCACTTAACCGGAGTCACTTGCAGTCTACCTTGACTCAGTTTTCCCTGTTTGTCAATTACGTGTTACTGCCCTCAAACCCGTTCTGGTGCAGTAATTGACATTCACTGCACCTTAACTCATCATGGTTGGGAATCTTTCTTCTAGCGCATGTGAATGTGAATACACTTTTTCTGAAGGTGTGAATGCACTTGAAAGAACGCTAAAAAAGCCCTATATGCATCTCTTTAAATATCTTGACGCAGAGCAATTAAATGGCCTCAAGCTACAGCTTTCGTGCAGTAATGGATTGTATATATCTGGCCTCAGAGGACAGCCAGTAAAATAACACCACATTGTGTCAAAACAGAGGAAAAGTTAACATAAATAAATTGGTTTTAAAGGTTTGACAGGTGGGTAACACCATATCTCTCTATTCCGTTGGATAAATATTTGCGTTTGGCAGTGGTCTGTTTTAACACTCATTAAACTGTTGAAAGAACATTACATTGCAAAAATCAATTCGAATCTATTCAATATCACCCCTCCTTCCCCAAATTCATTCTAATTAATTGTTGAACTTATTTTCCCCTTTGATAGAGGAAATGATCAAAGTTAATGCAGGCAAGCTTGTGGCAGATTGCATGTCTCCCTGAGCAGGACGGAGCACTTCCTCAGCGAGTTAATTATTCAATCCCACCTCGGGCCTTTGTCTATTGATGTTCCTGCAGACTTCCCCCGATGTGCTATCATTGCTAGCCCCCCCATCAATATTCACAATTTTATCGTTTGGATGTTTCTGCTTTAATATTCACAGCATAGTCAAAGCGTTGCAAAGTGGGCTATGCAGTGCCATCATTTGGTATCCTCTCTCCTCTTGTAAAACAAGGCAGCAGGGATCAGCCAATTCAGGATGGAACTAAATACAATAATCATTTTATGATCCTAATTCCTCGGGCATTACCATGCATTAAATGATAAAACGACTCGCTAAACATATGCTTCTGCAAAAATCAGTCCCGCCTAAGAATTGAAAGGGCCCTCCTGTGCTGCTCCACATTTAACGCTTACACGATTTTCATTTTCAATGGACACATTATGTTGGGAGCCAATTCTGAATACAGGAATCAGTATTTTCTTTTATGTCTATTTTTGATCACTTTACACAACGCCATCAATGATCAAGGTGAATGAATTGGATTGGATTGGATTGGATTGGATTGGATTGGATTGGATTGGATTTGCCTTTATTAGTCTCACAGTGGAGAAATTTACATTTCACAGCAGCAAAGTGATGAAAGGAATGAAAGTAGAAAAACAAAATACATGAGCTGCTGGAAAGGCAGCCACTCTCGGGGCGCCGTCTTGAAGTCAAAAGAACAAAAAAACCTACATAACAAATAATATGACAGCATAGAGACAATATGACAAAACAAAGACACAGAGAGACATTCATTCTTCAGGACTTGCTGTACCCTCTTTGTGATGACATGAAGCAGTTCTAGATGAAAGAGGAGAGGATCAAAGGATCATTTGGCAGTGACCAAATGTTTTAGTGTGAAATGACAAATTGTATTCAAGGGTCAAATAAATTGGACATGCTTGAATGCTGAAATGGTCAAACGGAAATGTTTCTCGAACACACCACTATCTGCGATTGGTTTCTTTTACACCATCTGTTGTTAGCATTTGCTTTATCTTCGCAAAAAAGCCAACATGGTTGCGCTATTTTATAAAAACGTACCATTCGGTCTCAGCTGTTCTCGCTGTGCTGCTAGTAGCAAAAAACAACAACAACAACAACAAAATGTGTGAGTTAATATGTTTCCGAGCTGGTCTTTTCCTGCATGAGGGTGAGCAGCTGTGTTTCAAGATGTCCCCCCACCGGTGCAAAGGCTACACACTATGAACAGGAAATTACACCTCACCTGAGCCAGAAGTCACCTGTGCTCTCCATTCTGACTCGGAACCTGCAGCACGGCAGGGGAGAGACATTCTTTCCTCAGCCTCTTTTTTCCTCCTATCCTTGACTTCCTTTCAGTTGCCTTTTAACTAACCTCTTCAGTTCTCATCAGGTATGTTTTATTTGAGTCAGCATTTATTTGGGGGTGTTTTGCATACTCAGAAAGACATGCCTCCTCGTGTTTTTTGATATTAGAATAAACTGGGAGCTGTGTGGAGTTGTTTTCTTCACTGCAGGAGGGAGCAAGCATGCCAGTTTTTTTCAGTCAGCAGCTCCTGTATTTTGTTTTTCTACTTTCATTCCTTTCATAACTTTGCTGCTGTGAAATGTAAATTTATCCACTGCGAGACTAATAAAGGCAAATCCAATCCAATCCAATACACGTTGAAAAAAAAAGAGATAACGATTTACATTTTCCAAGGTCAACAAAAAAAACTTGATATTACAACACAATAATAAAAGGCCATAGAAAGGACTTCCCGCAATAAAATGATTTTTCTTTTCACCGCTACCCCCGATTTTCTATTTGCAAAAACGGTGACGGGTGAAGAGGATAAATGAAGTGGATGTTGTTAATGGATTGTGCAGAAAAGATCGTAAGACTGCCTGGCAGCAACATCAGCTCTTTAGCGCTCGATGCATTCCACCATTAATTAAAAGGGCACATCTGTAATCTAGGCAGCACAAGTATCTCTTCACAGTGGTTAACTATTTCTCAGTGTTGAAGTGTTCACCACCTGTATTTTTAAAGGACGGTGGGGTTCAAATTTAAATTACAGCTCACTTCAAAGCAGTTTACCTCATTGAACACAATACGATGTGACAGATTCTTCACACATTCAAACTGCAGTGGTTAAACTCAACAATCAAGCCATTTAGACTGTTTTCTTAACAGCTCTGCCTTGGTCAAATGACACGTCATGGTTTCTTTACTTGTGGCACCATTGAAGGTCACAATAAGTATGTGTGAGGTGATGGTGAAAGGTTCTATTGTCTCCCTGTGAGAAATTACATCAAACAGAGAAAAAGATCACACACAAAATGAGCTGTTCAAACTGCACTCCTGAGCTTGAGTTTGGAGAGGTTCAGAGTTCAAGGGCATCTTAAGAGCGTTCAGGGAGTAGACAACCTCAATTTCCATATATGTATTTTTCATCCACGGTGGGATTCGAACTGTTGACCTGCCAGTCCTAAAGTAAGTCCTTTACATACTGGGCTGCTGCCGCCGCCAATTATTCCTGAAAAAACTTAGAACTTTTACAACCTTGGCAAGTTTCAAACTACAGCAAATACTGACACAGTCATAGGAAAAAATATATGCAAAGAAAAGCGTTGATAGATTTTTTTCTTATGTTGATTGTGCTCAGAAAACAACAAATTATTCATCTCTGTTTTGAAAAGTAACTCACTGAATATAACATTTTTTGATATAAAAAACAAATTGAGTGAGGTAGGTCAAAAATTTTAAAATACTCATTTTCCAACCTAAGTTTTAACATACCCATAAAAATCGATGAGAAGGTTTCTTCAGCCGTCATCTGTACAAAAGTACAGATGACGGCTGAAGAAACCTTCTCATCGATGGACCACTCCTGTACGACTGAGAGCTTACACAGACGTACCCATAAAAATAAAAAATAAATCTTCGTTGCATCCCCCTTGGGTGGTGTCCGTCCCGCATTTTAGCTCGGTCCTCTACCAGAGGCCAGGAAGCTTGAGGGTTCTGCGCAGTACCCGTGCTGTTCCCAGCACTGCGCTTTTCTGGACAGAGATATCCGATGTAGTTCCCGGCATCTATTGCAACCACTCTGGTGGTCGCTGCATTGCCCCGAGTGCTCCGACATCCACAGCCACGACTGTCTCCTTTACCTTCCAGGGTCTCTCCAGCTCCTCTCTGAGCCCTTGGTATTTCTCGAGTTTCTCATGTTCCTTCTTTCTGATGTTTCCATCACTCGGGACCGCTACATCCACGACAATGGCTTTCCTCTGCCCTTTATCAATGCCCATGTTATCTGGTTGGTTGGCCATTACCCTCTTGTCAGTCTCTATCTGGTCCGACAGGATCTTTGCTCAGTCATTCTCTACTACCTTAGGAGGTGTTTCCCATTTTGACCATTTGCCCGGTCCATACTCTGCACAGATGTTTCAGTAGACTATGCCAGCCACCTGGTTATGGCGATCCATGTAGGCTTTCTCTGTAAGCATCTTACACACTGCAGTTATGTGTTGGATTGTCTCAGGAGCCTCTTCGCACAACCTACACCTTGGGTCTTGCTTGGTGTGGTATTTCCGTGCCTCTATGGCTCTGGTGCTCAGGGCCTGTTCTTGAGCAGCCAGGATGAGTGCCTCTGTGCTGTCTTTAGGCCAGCACAGTATGTTGGACAGTCTGTTGGACAGTCTGCGGCTGGATGGATGTATGGCTTGAGAAGCCATACATACAAGCCATAAGAAGAAAGGAGCGTCAGCGCAGAGCGCCGTTGCGGAGGTGGAAGTGTCGCGGCTTGGAATTGAAGTGGATTGACATTGGACAGATGTGAGGCAATCGCTTTTTGTCAATGGACGCTCCACCTCCATGTTTGCTACTTTCAATATTTAGCTTGTTAAAAATATTCACATTCTACCATGACGTCACTGATCCGCTGGTGAAAAGGATGCGTTGATCCTCTACTCTTTCATCTAGAACTGCTTCATGTAACAAAGAGGGTATAGAAATTGCTTAAGAATGAATTACTCTCTGTGTCTTTGTGTTGTCATATTATTTGTTATTCAGTTTTTTTGATCTTTTGACTTCAAGACGGCGCAGTGAAAGGGGCTGCCTTTCCAGTAGCTCCTGTATTTAGTTGTTCTGCTTCTTTCTTTTCTTTCCTCATCCTTTCATAACTTTGCTGCTGTGAAATGTAAATTTCTCCACTGCGAGACGAATAAAGGTAAATTCAATCCAATCCAGTATATATATATATATATATATATAAATAATAATAATACCTTTCATTTATAAGCGCCTTTCAAAACTGTCAAGGTCACTTTACAGTCACAGGATCAGTTTTTCTGCAGGTGAGCAGCGACAGCCACGTGCGCCAACGTTCACTCAACCGCGAATAACTCAAATAGATATAAAGTTAGCTAGCTAATAGATAGCTAGTGAACGAGCTAGTTACATAACTAATAAATAGCAAATAGCTAGCTAGCTCGGTAGCCAGCCAGATAGCCAACTAGATAGCTAGCTAGATAGATCAAGTGAGGAACATGGTGTGAACAGACTGGGAAGGACCCATTGTCTATTATAATTTAGATTTTTGGTGATGGTGGCTATCGGTTGGCGCACAGAGTCCGATCTGACTGCTATATATTGATTTATATAGCGCTTTAACAACAACTGAATCTGTAACAAAGAGCTTAACATGGACAACTATCCTATACAGGAACTAACGCAGTCATTTGATAGTATATACATATATTTATATACATACTGTATGTGTGTAACAGTGGTTGGCGGGCTAACTTTGTGCGATCCCGGCTTCGACCTCCCTGCGTGAAGTTCGCATGTTCTCCTCAGGCACGCGTGGGTTTTCTCCTGGAGAGGTAAATAACTGGAAAAAAAAACGCAGAAAACTCTTATCATGCCATGGTATCAACCTGCATAGAATTAAGTATGTTTGCTATGTCACTTCATGAATTAATCATTGATTTCTTGTGCTCTGCTGTGTATTTTAACAAGTAAAATACAGTTTACATCTTCAGGCAACTTAGAATGAGCAACATCAGTGTGTCAGCAACCTTTCTTGGCCTTTTCCATGATCAAAGTCTCTACTCAGCAGCACCCGATGCTGCAGGTCCCAACCCTCTGTCCCTCTCACTCCATGTCAAGGAGAACAAAGCCGAGCAAGAGAAAGACATACAGAGGCAAGAGGACTAGGGAAGGAGAAAAAAAACAAGAAGCCATGCTGCGGAGGTCAGGTTTGATGAGTGCTCGAAATCTCCAAAGGATGGACAAAGAGAAAAGGTCTGATCAACACAGCAAAAATAGAAATGGAGAGAATATGAGGAGAATGTTTGAGGGACAGGGCAGAATGAGGGTTGTAGGATTAGATAAGGTCAAGAATGGCAAACGAAGAATGACAACTCATGAGACAGTATCAACTAATCGGATCTAAAAAATAAAATGCGCAAGTTTAGCTGCAAGGTTTGCAAGATTTTTTTACAGTGGAGCCTTGGGATATGTACCACAGTTTTGTGTTCTTTTGTTTTGTTTTGTTTTTTCACAACTTGAGCTCTTTTTTTCCTTAAGTGGGACAGGTTTCAGCACACCCGCAACCCTCGTGATGATAATAATTTAGATAATGGATAGATAGATGGATGACGAGATACAAGTGCGGCATTGGGGCAGTGGACTCAGGTCTCCTTACCTCACAAAAAGAAAATAGAAAGAAGAAAAAATGTTGGCAAAGAGAGAACAATTCTGCCAAAAAGAGGGTGCAATCCTGTTGATTGCCTCTCGCTGGTAAAGTTTACTGTCAAACTAAACATAAAACAAAGAGAAACGATTCCTAAAATTGGCCTCTTCTATGAGCATGTGTTTCAAATAATTGCTTTTGTACAAATAAATGTGTCAATAAAATATGGCCACGGTCATGCCTGACTTATTAAAAACTGTGCAAGATGTTTAAATCTATCATTTAAAATATGAATTCGATTTCCCTCCTTGTGTGGCTTGGATCATTCCATATTAATGGAAAATATAATATACACGCCATAATCACATTTATTTGGTTTGATTTAGGAGTCCCATTTGTGTGTTCTAACATGCAAATACAATGGTTTACTATTCATAGGTTAGGTGCACACATTGATTTGCATACAAATACGTCATGCAGAGCCACAACAAAGTGTCTGTGTAATTCCATTAGCTCCGACAGTTTCAGTGGAAAAGTGCTGTGAAAGCAAAAAGGTTCCACCGTTACAGTGCCGTGCAGGACAAGTCAACACGGACACAATCATTGGGGCTTATATCATCGTGTTTTCATATCACTCGAAATAACTGAAAAGCACATTTGAAGGATGTTCTGGCCCCAGATGATCTGTGTGAAGCTTTCTGAATACATGCACAATGAGGGGATACTCGTCCTCATGTTCATGTTCAGGCCTTTGTGAAACAAAAGCAAATGTTGGCTGTGTCCACTACTGCCCCATTCCTCCCCAAATCAACCAATCTCCAGCCACTGGACCCACAACCCTTTTTCCAGCGGAACGACTCCATCTCACCTCAGGCACTGATCTCACCTCGTTCACTCAGCCTTGTTAAGCATTCACACTTGGCCTGTGAAATCACACTCTCTTCACGGGGGCTCTGGTCGTGCTGTGCTATCGGCTCTGCTGTCTGATCTCTCCCTCTGTCCCTCTGAATTTTAATAGGCCAGAACAATTAACCCATTGCCACTTTTTTGCCTGAAGTAACAGATGGATCACTGCTTCTCGTCTATTTTCATGAAGCCAATATGTCACATCTCACCACCGTTGTATATTTTCAGTTTAACTGGCAACTCCCTGCCCATTGACCAACTGGTGCCGTAAAATTTCCCAATACTGTATCCCAAAAAGTATTAATATGTGTCACAGCGCAATTTTATTGATGGAGAACAAAGTGTTGTCCATAAAAGTAAATACATCACAAAATAAAAATACCTGTATAACATAAGGTGGCCTGGTACACGAATTGCTCACACATCCACGTCACAGTGCAGAGGTCGTTGGTTCGATCCCAGCTCCTTCCTTCCTGAGTTGAGTATGCGTGTTCTGGTTTCCAGCCACATTACAAAAATATGCAGGGCCGGCTGATTGGACACTCCAAATAGTCCTTAGAGGTGAGTGTGAGCGCAAATGACTGTTTGTTTCTGTGTGCCCTGCGATTGGCTGGAAACCAGTTCAAGGTGTCCCTCCCTACCACCTAAAGGCGGCTGGGACAGACTCCAGCAGACCTCGCGACCCATGTGATGATAAAGTGGTTCAGAAAATGAATGAATGAATGAAACAATAATAAAGCTAAAACAATCAATTAATCAATCAATAATAGGCCAGAGTCTGTTGCTGTATCAAAACGAATACAAATGTTTTTTTTTTTTCCACTGGGACGTTGTTCAATAGTTTGGTACCAGCAATAAAAAAGGCTCTATGTCCTTCAAACCGCATGGACTTCATTGCATCCCAAGGCACCGGGCAGAATCATAAGGATGATGCAGCATAAAGCATTTCTTAAAATGTTTTCAAAGGTGCAACAGCAGCAACTTGAGAGGCCAGAATCAGAGTCATGGCGTGCCGATGATGTATTCTAGAGGCGAGCGACTGGTGACAACCAATTGGTGACAGTTAATGGAAGTCTGGCAGACTTCAAACTAAAGTCATTTCAAATAATCAAGCTGAGATTTAAATGAAGTCATAAATTACTGTTTCAGTGTTCTGTTGTGTACTCTCAAATACAGCAATAATGTCTCTTAGCGGTGCAAGACATGTATCATGACTGTAAGACAGTTGTGAGGTGTGCTGTCGGTGTGACTGAGGAATTCAAGGTGGAGGTGGGACTCCACCAGGGGTCAGCTCTGAGCCCCTTCTTATTTGCTATGGTGATGGACAGGCTGACAGACGATGTTAGACAAAAATCTCCCTGGACCATGATGTTTGCAGATGACATTGTGATCTGTAGGGAGAACGGGGAACAGGTGGTGGAGAAACTAGAGATGTGGAAATGTGCCCTGGAAAGGAGAGGAATGAAGATCATCGCAGCAAGACGGAATATATGTGTGTTAATGAGAAGGATCCAAGTGCAAGAGTGATGCTACAGGGAGAAGAGATAAAGAAGGTGGAGGATTTTAAGTACTTGGGGTGAACTGTCCAGAGAAATCGAGAGTGTGGAAAAGAGGTGAAGAAGCTTGTCCAGGCAGGCTGGAGCGGCTGGAGAAAAATGTCAGGTGTGATGTGTGATAGAAGGGTTTCAGCTAGGATGTAAGGAAAAGTGTATAAAACAGTGGTGAGAACAGCCATGATGTTTGGACTGGAGACAGTGCCACTGAAGAAAAGACAGGAAGCAGAACTGGAGGTAGCAGAGCTGAAGATGTTGAGGTTTTCTTTGGGAGTGACCAGGTTGGGTAGGATCAGGAATGAGTACATTAGAGGGACAACTCATATTCGAGGCTTTGGAGAGAAAGTCAGAGAGGCCAGACTGAGATGGTTTGGACATGTCCAGAGGAGAGAGAGTGACTATATCGGGAGAAGGATGCTAAGCCTTGAACTGCCAGGCAGGAGACCGAGAGGAAGACCGAAGAGGAGTTTTATGGATGTGGTCAAAGAGGACATGAAGGTAGCTGGTTTGAGAGAAGAGGATACACAAAATCGGGAAAGATGGAGGACATTGATTCGCTGTGGCGACCCCTGAAGGGACAAGTCGAAAGGAAAAGAAGAGGAGAGAATAATCTATTTTACAATAACAAGGCACAGAGAAAAATGTTTTTTTATTTTTGTATTTATTTTTTTATGTGAATCGAAAGATACGCTCTTGGAAGGGAGGCAATCAGCCTCCTACGCAATTCTTCCAGCAATGGATGCAATGTGATGTGATGCGGCTGCTGAGGGGTTCGGCTATGTGGCGTTGTGCTTTCCATTGCACAGTAGTGGTGTGCTACGCTGTGAAGGATAATGATCCATGGCTGTGTAAGCCATTAGTGAGTAAGTGGTTCTGTTGGATCCCCTGCATTCTGCTGTCACTTTGATGAATATCCAGTACTCTGATGCTATCAAATGAGACGCCTTTCTGCTCCAGGCTTACTGTAGAGCAGTTTTACTGACAGTTCTCTCATATAATCGAGTACAGTGAGACCTCGGCTTACGAACACCTTACCTTACGCACTTTTTGGTTTACGAACGTCAAATTTATGAAAATTAAACCTTGAAATACGCACTCCTTTTCGCGATACACACCAACCACGGCTGGCGGAATGATCTTCGGATCTGGCGGAGTGATCTTTGGATCTTCGGCGGAAGCACACGACCGAACAGCGCTCCAGCCGGCGCACCTTTCCACACCCCCTCTCTCTGAATTCACACGTCGATCGCCTCCGAGGAGCTATTTGCAGATAATTTTGCTATTATGGGACCGAAAAACATCGCACAACAGACTTGTGTTCAGCCGAACAAGACACAAAACAAAATCACCTTCGAGGAGAAGACGGAGATAATTGAAAAATGCGAACGAGGTGTGCGTTTGTGTGATTCAGTGGCCCAATATGGCTATGCTAAGTCAACCATTGCTACCATTCTCTGCAACACAGAAGCCATCAAAGGTGCATCTGTTGCAAAAGGTGTTTCTGTACTGTCAAAGCAACGGTCTTGGGCAATCGAAGAAGTTGAAAAACGTCTTTTAATTTGGATTAACGAAAAGCAGATATCTGGACTGTGGCTATGAGAGTCATCAACATGATGAACTATAATGTGATGCCTCAGTTTCGTAAGAGCTTACAAATCAGAAAGCAACAGGTGTCAATTAAGAGGTTTTTAATCAGCAAAAATAATGAGGAGTCTCCAAAGAAGCAAAGAGGAGAAGCCACACCAGAGGTTGCGTTACCAACAGTCCTTATGGCAGGTGACTCTCCTTCCATAAGCATTCAACAACCATCAAAAAGGTAAATAAAACTTTATTTACCGTACAGTTTATTTCTTTAATTACAGTCCTCATGTAATGTGCCTCTCTTTCCAAACAGCAATTCCCTCTGACCTCCGACCTCCAACACCATTCCATCAAGTCATCAATGACCATCACAAAGGTAAATAAAACGACTATTTTACAGTACAGGTTATTTCTTTAATTACAGTCCTTATGGATTGTTTCTCTCTTTCCAAACAGCAATTCCATCCAACCTCCAAAACCATTCCATCAAGCCATCAATGACCATCACAAATGTAAATAAAGTGACTTAATTATACAGTGCAGTGTATTTCTTTCATTACAATACAATAGTGCATCTATTATACATTGAATAAGGTATGTTGTCTGTAGTTTTAAGGTGTATTTAGTTGAAAATTATATTTTATGAAAACCTGGGAACACTCTGTCTGGGAACCAATTAGGTTTGTAAACCAAGGTCTCACTGTATTTGTCGGGGCTGTGTTTGAGTGTCTCTATGTTGTTGTTTCAATCTCCACTTCTAAGGCCTACAAAGAATCAACCATATGATGAAAGTTTTCCAAAAATAATGTGTGAGAGGGAAAACTTTGCATGTATATGTAGTTCCTGGAGCGTTGAATTACCCTTGACTTATTTTCAAAAGCTGATTTGCTCGGGTCACCTCAGCAAACCTCCGCAGACATTTGAGGAAGACTTGTTAGAAGATTTTCACTTCATTTCTCACCAGTGTGAGGCTTATGAAAAGGCCCCATTCACGCTTCACCGAGTTGTATTTTTTAAAAAGAATAAATTAAAAGGCACTACAAAATCTCATTCCGATGTCAGGAGAGTTGCCGACAATAATTTGGCCTTACGTTACCCTGCCCCTTTTGACAGACTTTCTTTGAAAGAGTATTGAGTGAAAAGCAAACATAGATTCATTCATGGAGAGTGTTTGTTTTTAGCCAGGGAGCCTCTGCCCCAGATGCACATTCAAAGCTGCATTTTTCACATGGGGTGAAGATGCGACAGCTTTTTATCTGCATGAAAAATTGGAGTAGAAGAGGACTTTTTGTGGTCTTTATCCCCGATGAATTGGGCTTTACATCCTTCTCAACTTGTTTGCAAATAAAATATATTCAGTCGCCTTCCTGTGGATTTCCAGCGGTCTGGGGCATAATTGTATTTTCCATTTGCTCTTTTCACTTTTGTGTTTAGTTTAAGCATCACTTTGATATTTATGTTTATCAGATATGTCTTTTCTGTCTCCGCGCCATAAGTGAATGAATGAATTATCTGCTGGATCTGGTGCAAAGTGAAAATAAGTGTGTCTTGTAAATTTGATACTTCACAGGGAACAAACGGTGTTGTTCACAACCCTGCCAAATGTAAATGAGTATTTTAAAAATGCATTTAAAAAAATCACAGGCTTTGGAGCTTCAAAATCTTGAAGAAGGGCTTTTCCATAATGCAACATTGAGGCACTCTAAAACAGCATTGACAGCACAAAGACACATAGGTGACCTGAGACATGGCCCAAGTTATTCAGACTCCAAAAAACCTGCAAAATTGAAATGGCTGAAAAACAGTTACATTTTCTCTCATCACAACTGAGTAGTACATAGTTCTCAAGGGGGGTCATGATCCTCTACTCATGCCCTGTTCCTGTTTTTTTTTTCCTATTCTGTTTGCAATCTGTTAGGAAGAGTGTTGGTAGGTGGAGCCTTCTGCGTCACACCTGCTGAAAGTTTTAATTAACATCTCATTTACACATGAGCGGCAGAGGAGCATGGTGAACAATCGCTTTGCTCATGCTTATTTGTCTAAGCATTCCCTGTTCCCTTTTAGCATTATGTCTGCTGGAAGTTTTTTTTTTCTTCATATTTTCAGTAGTTATCTTCAAACCTATAAAATGTAGAAACAACTCTCCGAATCCACTTTAATTGGATTTAAAATCTTGGATGTATATAATGTCACTGCCTCATAAAACAAAAATAAAGACACGACATTTGTACATCTACAGTATGGAAGTGTGCCTGTGAAGTGAGTACCTTCGTGCATGCTTGTTTTTGGTCAGATGAGAAACAGTGAAAAAGTTCCTCGAAAAAAAGTGTTCAAAAGTGAAAAAAAGCATGGAAAATGTTAAATTATGCCAGTAGGTTAATCTTGAGTCTCGCACAGGCACCCACTATCCAGCTCCAAATTTGATACCGAAAACCAAAATACTCAAGGAAAGCTGGTCTGGCAACAAGACTTGGGCTTTCACAAGTGCACTGCCACTACTGTGGACATGGGAGAGTTCTGAGAGAATGTAGATACCAGTTTCAATTTCAGAACTCGGCAAGAGAGCTGGAGAACTGGCCTCTTATTATTTGACTAATCGTGGGATTAGGTAAAGAAGCTTTGGCACATCAACTCGTCTCTACTCAGCTTCAATGTGTTCAACGAATATGATCAAGAGCTGCTCTTTCCTTTATGCATTGGTGAACAAATTGTGAAAAAGCACAAGATACAGAGCTTGGTTTAGTGTATCAGCATATCGGTCCTTTAACCAACATTGTGGTAAACCTCATGCCCCAAATACAAACCAATTATTTCTATTACTTCTTTATTAAATTATGAATCCCTTTGTGGTGGTTATGACTACAGAGAGCATATCCAACATATTTTTTCCTGAGAGATTTTTGTGAAAATCTGTCTGCTTTCTTATGTTCCTTTTGTGATTTGTTTTGTAAATGTTCCATCCATACCTTCTCGATTTGGACTTTATGAGTTTGTGGCTATCTGGAGGTCTTTCCTCTTGTGGCAATGTTACCTGACGTTTTCAGGAAAGTGGGATCACTTTTACAAAGTAAAGAGTAATATTTTGATATTTTTCGTATGACACCACCATCTGAACTCATAATTCTTCTCGTTCAGCTGATGATGTCATTACTTTCTTAAATAAGTAAAAGAAGCAAGAAGAGCAAAAAGACGTATCATATTAAAAACAGCAGGCTTCGAGAGCATTTGGCTCATTGAACACAGAATATGACGTAGTTGTATTTCTTAAAACCAGACTTTTCTGCTATGCACAGCCACAGCGTTCCTCCCAAGCATTTTCAATCTTCCAACATCTCCAGTCTCAAATTATTCGATGGAGAAATGGCTGAAACCAAATCAAGTGCATCAGCCAGACGCTTCTCTCTGATATTGTTAATTTAAAAAAATAAAAAACATGTCTTGAAATACAACTTTCACCAATATCTTGAAAATCATTTGGGGACACATCAAAGGCTTTGTTGTCCAGCCAGCCCAAGAGGTGCTTAAAATCAGTATGAGCATCTATGAAAGAGAGATATCAACCAACCTGACATGCATACAAAACATAACATACATGCATACATACCGGCGTCCTGAATTTTCCACACATCAGCATGCCAACAGCTGTGGGATTTGAAAATGTGCACAAGCCAGTAGCCATTATAGAAACATAGCTCAGAAAACCAGAGGCTTATGAAATGGCACCCTCGGCTCTCAGCTGGCCTGCAGAAACGCACTTTTCATTTTAATCAGCTGTACGGCATCCCAGAACCAAAGCTTGTCGAGCTGCACTCCCAGCCAACTCACATTCTCCCTTGGCTTTTGCCAGAAACTGCATGTTTGCTTAATTTGTCACATTCAGATGTGTTGTGTTCTTGCCCCAGTTTTTCCTCTTTCAATAATGATTATTCCCCATCAAAGAGAAAGTCAAAATAGCCTGGGGCAACTGGTCAATAGAGTGTGTGAAGGAGGTCACCACATTAATTTCCTTGAAGGTTACAGAAAAAAATGTTGGTAAAATATCCATTCATCCATCCATCCATCCATCCATCCATCCATCCATCCATCCAACCAACTAACCATCAATCAACTCAATCAACCATCATCTGATTTGCTTGGTCAAAGAGCGTTGTGGACGTGCTGGAGCCTATCCCAGCACATTCGGGCAGCACCCTAAACTGGTTGTCTGCTAATCGCAGGGCACACATACCTAAATAGCCATTCATTCTCACAATAACAGCCGGGGACATTTCAGAGTGTTTTCTTAAACTGCCAGGACTACCCCGAGAAAATCCACCCGGACAAGGGGAGAACATGCAAACTTCACATCGGAAATCAGGAGTACGGAATCAAACTGTCAGGAGGACAGGCTAACCACAACCCCTGTACCGCCTCACTAAAATACCTACTGTACAATTAAATGACATAATAGAACTTTTTATTTGAGAAGGATTAAAAAGCATCGTTAATGATGAATTAGTTTTATTAGTCTCTGTTTCAGTCTTCCGCTCAGAGACGTGCAAATCTGTCCTGACTCATGTTTAAAACATTGTCATGCGTGGTGTACAGTATGCTCCACAACACATTTGATAGGATCAAGTTGTGGAGCTAAACTCAATCGCTCTAAGCTGGTTTAAGACACTGTGCACAGTTTCAAGGTAAATCAGTGATTCATTCTTTCATGTCCCATTTGGAATGGGTCATAGCTCACTGCTGTGAGATGGGGGCAGGGGGGATTCACAATGGTTTAATTCCATCCAAAACTCATCCAACTTTGCATTTTTGTACAACAGGGCACAAAATGCAGCATCAGAAAAGCACCTTACTACGTGTTCCCAAAAAGAAGAGTTCAAATAAGCAGGATCAGATGTTGGGAAGCAGGCTAAGGTCTGAGGTTAACCACAAACATGTGTACTTGACCTGAGCTGTGTTTTATTTGATCAGAAATAACTTCGTCTTTTTTATTTTCTTATATACAAAATGTATGATTTTGGCTGTCATTCAGACAGGGTCCAAACATACATTGAAACTGTTTTTTTCTGCTCCAGTGAAACAAGAAAAGACTCAATTGTGTAGAATTCAGGGGTAATAATGGCAACTTTGACATGGAGAGGATGGCATGGACCTGTCACAAGCAGCAACACAAAGAAGACTTTTCTTGGTAAAGCTTTCTTGGCTTTGACACCGGTATGTATTGTCAGAAGGGACATTCATGTTCAATGGATTTTTATCCAAAAGAACAACTGCTGCTCAAAGTCGGCACAGATCAACACTTTGCAGGACTGTGCAGACAAAATATAGTTGACAAACTGCTGTTTACTACAACAATGATACAATTTCCTTTTTCTGCCTTAAAAAATGAATAGATTCAAAATAAAGGTTACTTCCTGGTTTGCAGTCACTGCTTTGTCAAAATTCTGGCATTTACATTTTGAGTAATTATCATAAAAATAAATATTGACATTTACAATACATGTATTTATATTACATTTTGATGAAATATGTAAGTATGGTTTTTGTTTTTGTTTTTGTTTTTTCAAGCGTAGTATTTGTTCAGACGGTGACATGTACAGCTGGCCTACAAAACTATTTTACAAAAACTCTCACAAGTATACTAAGCATAACCAGAAAACAGCTATCTGTAATTAAGGTGGCATTTTTTGGAAATGTTATATATTGTATTATATCATATTATTCGTGTAGGTGTATTCATGCCTGTGTATAAGCGGGTGTTTCAAAACTATAGTAATGGTCTACTTACTGGGTTAGATAAAAGGAGAAGACAAATTTCTGCTTTTGAGACTGACAGAGCATTTTAACGCAAGACAGAAAGCTCTCCGGTGTGGTCTTTGTGTGTCAAGTCTGACAAGCTGTCAGAGTCTATACCTGTGATTTAGCAGAAGAGCAGTTCCAGCGGTTTGTGGAGACTTATCTGATGGATTAGTGACGTGTTTGAATATTATTGGTATCACTTTCAATCCCATCCTGACAACATCACATCTTTCTGATCCGTTTAGCAGGTAAAGTGAACAATTTGGCATTCACAAAGAATTGAAGCTGCATTCAGGACAGCAGGCACTTCTCACAACTTTGAACCATTATGTTTTTAAAAGACAAGGCATGATTGGCACCAGGGTCACTGTTTTTTTTAAATCTGGACACTGCAAGCACTCGTCTCACTGACCACTACTACCCAGCAATAAATCAAGTAATAAGAAATAAATGTGTAAAAGACAGAAGGGTCCCATTTAAGAATTAAGTTAATGACAACGACAAAGTCTGGACTGCAAAACAAAACCCAACATGGAAGGACAAAATCATTCACAAATTTAGCCTACCACTGCTTGTTTGAGCAAGCTGTCGTCCCGATACAAGTGGTGAACGTATTGACTGGCTCATAATTATCCCAAACTGTAAACAACCAACTCTACGTGCTCATTCACTCACTCACATCGCACACCTTCAGAGATACTGCAGTGTAAAATTGTGAATTATTCTGGAACATAAACCTGTAACAAAACAGAGACTACTGTATCTTTTTAGGTTATTTTATGTGATCAATTTAAATGTACTCCATCCTTATTCTGTGCAAACCATTTTCAAAGCAAAGTTTTTGATGGCCCCCACATTTGACCAGCAGTTAAGAAAATGTAATTTACAATACAATACAATACAATACAACACAATGTAAACAATACAATACAATACAATACAATACAATACAATACATATTGATTTCTATAGCGCTTTAAAAATAGCTGAAACTACCGAAGCGCTAAACACGGACCAGGGAGGGAAAAGCACCAGGGAGTGGAACTAAGAATAAGTCGAAATCCTGCTGAGTCGAATGCCAAAAAGAGCATATAAAAAAGTTCAATATTCAAATTTCAAAATGTTCATACATTTCTCGCAGCACTATTTTATATACTGTATAGTATTTTAGGATGTCTCTCTTCACCGCTCCCAAGTGGTTATCTCCCCTCAACATTACTCCTCTAGTTAACACGAGGTTTGCTGGAAAATGAAATGGAAAGGGGTCTCAAAAAAAAAGATGGCAAGTATAAGGCAAGGAGAAGCGAGAAAACATAAGAGGATAATGAAAGGAACCAGATGGTGCTCCCTGACTTATAGTCCAAATTATAAGTAATGAGGAATGTTTGTGGATCAGAGCAAGTGCAGTGAGATCTTACCATGAAAGCTAGCTTAGGGTGGCCATGTTGACTAAGAAGCCGTTGATTGGAGGGAAATTACTTTTAACAACCATCAGCCCACCATCTTTAACCAATCATGTGTCAGAGGTCAGTGAAGCGAATCATTGGATTCAAAATGATATCATACAAACACCTGGACACACACTCAACTAAAATTCTGTTAAAACATTTAGTATTTGGATGACATATTATCAAATCAATGGCCCACATGCGTCTCTTCAATATTACATGTTCTGCTATAGTCATTATTTCACTCAGCACAGCACGGCTTCACTTTGCCGCACCTGGAGGCTCGCTCGTGATTGGTTTTGACTCAATATGCCATGCATTATTGAAAGCGTTATATGCAATCACAAGTTCACTGTGTGCCGCTACACCTGGTACAGAGTCAAACAGACAGGAGCCACAGTCAGATGTCACACAATAGCATGCAAGTTGAACGCAATGGGGGAAGTCCTGAGAAAGTCTGTAGTCAGTCAGAAACGGCACACTGAATCTTACAATGTACTAGCAATAAAAGTCAGAGTTTGTGTAGTACTGGCCTCTGATCACTCTATTTCTGTTCATTTGAGCATGCAACTTGAAGGGGGGCATGGCTGATCTACGTATTAATACCTCTCGCTGACGAAGTCTCTTGGATAGGAGGCGAAACGTCCGAAACCTTCACTTTTGTACAGATGACGGCTGAAGAAACCTTCTCATCGATTAATACCTCTGGTAATAATCTAATCTCCAGTAATGGATTAATTAGTAGCATAGCAAATTGGTTGACATCACTGGAAGGCTTTTCTTTTTGATTATACCAAAACCTCCTTTCCGGAATATGGGTCACTGTGTCGAATAATATGGTTTGGTTGAACATATTGCTGTTTAAATATAGAGAATATATCCAACCATTCATTTATTCTCTAATCTTCTTATCCTCAAAAGGGCCGCAGCCAATTGCACGGTACTCATACCGTAGAGTGTAGATGAACAGCCATTCACAATCACACCAAGGAACACTTTACTGTGTTGCATTAACCCGCCATACATGTTTTTAAAATGTGGGACGTTCGTTCCACACGTAATACCCTGAACAAAGCCACGCAGACTCGCGATGGGGAGAACATCCAAACTCCACACAGGAATCAAAAGGAACCTTGCACCTCTGCACATGTGCCAACTACTCGACCACATAGGAAATATTTAATCCCCTTTTATTTCATATGTCAGGTTTAGCCTCAACTTCTAGTGCGAATGTAAAATAACAGCTTATAAATCGTATTCTTTCCTTCACTGATATAATGCTGCACGATAGTCTCCCATATCTTAACAGTAAAAAACACAACCAAGAAATACAATTAAAAGTGTTTTCTTACAACTTTAAATGTTATTCAAGAATGTGATTCCATTTCTTTAGATCATAGATTTTCCCTTATCGTGGTGTAGAACGATATAAACGGGGTTCACTGCATGTCTGAAAAACTGAAAATCACAAAATGCTGCTTTTCCACAGCAGAATTTCCTCTCCATCACTCAGCATGCGTGTTTATTATGGTCGACTGTCAACTCCAACATTACAGTGATGTCATGATGGTGAATCTAAACGTAAACAAAGAGCAACACAGCGGTTCGGCACGCATGCACAGAAAGAAGCTCGATGCGTTCCTTCGAACGTGTCAGATGGATTTTTTTTATTTTTGTTTTTTTAGTCATTTACATCGACATTTGTTGGTTTGTATGGATTGAATGTAGCAGATGCAGTTAATGCAAGGAGACATTTTACCTTAAGAAATTTGAGCTAGATATTGTTTCAGTATTGTACTGCAGCCCCTTCATGGGGAATGCGTTTCCATGACGAGTTTGTCATGTAGGCTAATTGCTTTGTGTGTGATAAAGTCTTGGATGGCTGAGTTTTAATGATGATGATGGAATAATCTTTGCTCCAGTGAGCTTTTCTCCACAGATCTCCATAATGCTGAATTTGCAAAAACTGCACTAACTGACGTGAGGAATGGACCACCGCTGTTTACATTGGGGGGATTGTGCGATTGGTTTGATTTGGGGTCAGCATGTTGGCGGCGTCTTCACGAAGTTTAATGAGGTACTTTCTCATTAATTGTAATAACTTTCTGTCAGCACTGTTTTTTTTTCTAATGATGCAATTTGCTATAATGGCCTCTAACACTGGTGGGAAAAGTAGACAGGTTTTCCACATGAGCAATTTAGTGAGTGAAGGGAGACCGTCTATGTTCAGATGGGAGGTAGTTTGTCTAGCTCGTATAGGTAGTCAAAGTTAATATCCATAATATTACTTTATAAATAAAATAGTTTTAAATTGACATTTCAAATTCGATTGTTGACAATAAAAAATCTTTTGAGCATAGTTTATCCGCGAGTTGTTTATAGAATTTTCATTTATTTACACCATTTCACCGTGGTGTCAAGCATCTCTTCAATGGCATCACGAATAAACAATTACAGGATAAGTTATTTGATTGAGGCAGTGAATGAAATGGCAGGCTAAGAGGCATGAAGACTGTTTTTAGCCATCTTTAACAGTATATTTTCTAACCACTGGAGATTAAAGGAGTGAAGTGTCAGTCAAAAACATGTCATGCGGGGTAACTTGTTTGGAAGTATAAGTCGCAATTTACATTTCAACAGGTTAGCGCTATGACGTTCATTTTGTCTTCTTATTAGATGAATTAAGTTGTTTTTTTTTGTTCAAAAATCAAGAAACCTTCAACCCATTTCAACCGTTTAGTTGATTCTACATTCGAAATGGTGGATATTCAGACACAGTTAACATGATTCTTGACGACCGGTAATTAATGCTTGCATTAATCGGATGACTGCGTTGTTTTGACAGAGAAAATGTACAAATGACTGCAGCCTACCCGTTCTGCTTTGGTAAATTAAACAAAGACATGCTTACCAAACATTTCATACATGTACAGGACCTATGAGAATGAATTGTCTTTCACAAAGCCCTTAAACTGTGCAACTAGTTATTCTGATGGATTCGATGCGTATGTGGAACTGTTGCGGCTTGGAATTGAAGCAGATTTATGTGGAACAGGAGATGTGAGACAATCTCTTTTCGTCAATGGATCCTACAGCTGCGTGTTTGCTTTCAACATTTAGCTTGTAGTTGACATGCACATTCCACCATGATGTCGCTGATCCACTGGTGGAAAGACGCTTTGATCCTCTCCTCTTTCATCTAGAACTGTTTCATATCATCACAAAGAGGGTACAGCAAGTCCTGAAGAATGAATGTCTCTCTGTGTCTTTGTTTTGTCATATTGTCTCTATGCTGTCATATTATTTGTTATTTAGTTTTTTTTTTTGTTCTTTTGACTTCAAGACGGCGCCGCGAGAGTGGCTGCCTTTCCAGCAGCTCATGTATTTCGTTTTTCTACTTTCATTCCTTTCATCACTTTGCTGCTGTGAAATGTAAATTTCTCCACTGTGAGACTAATAAAGGCATATCCAATCCAATCCAATCCAATTCATTCATTTGTCCGTCCGTTCATTCGACTATGTATTTATTTATTTGGGAATTGAAAAGCATCCGAACTTGTTTAGGAATATGTCAGTTGATGTAATCCCAAAGACATGTTTTGTTTTTGTTTTTTTTTTTTAATCCTGGTTAGCTATAGTCATCCGGGAACTATCCTGACACATTGTTCATTAATATTCTGAAATCTCTCATTCATAACATAATTTAACATACTGTCAGAAAGTCAGGTCCAAATTAAATGTGATAGACATACTTTCCCTTCATAATATTTTGAATGTAAAACTGTTTTATACAAATGGATTAAGAGGTAATTTGTGTAAGGTTTTGCTTTCTGGCATTAAAATAAATAAACATAAAAAACATGAACTGAAAGACCTTTCAGTTGTATTTTTTTAATTTTTTTTGGGACAGACACTGTTCTGTATTAAATCGTGTCATGTGTATCAATAATAAAATCCCCATTTTAGGTTTCTCCCGTAAATTATATGTGCATAACTCTCACAATATGACATAGAGTACTTCAATCAATCCTATCTGTGAAAAGTGCTATGAAAATTGCTGTAAAGGAATCATTTAATAATACACAAAGAAACATAAATTACAAGGCATATACATAACTGATCATATTTGGGTCAGAGCAGCCATCGATCTGGGCTGCTGCGGTCCTCATGGCTTAAATTTAGAGTCTTTGTCATTCTCACTTTGTACAAATGATTTTCCATCTGTCAGTGTTGATGCATGTCTCCAAATGGATTCTGATGACATCATACTTTCGGTTCATGGTAAGGATATATCTCAGGTATCTGCCCAAATGTATGATGACATCGTAGTTTATGTTCATGCTCATCAGATGTCTTAGGTGGCCCAATGGCTCATTTGCTTCAACTTTGTTGGAGAACTCTTGTGTATGCAGTTAAAGGACAACCGACGTTTCCGGACAAGTTGTGTCCATAATTTGTAAAATGGCTTCAAATGACTTCTACTGAGCGTATTTTAATAAGATTCCACCGCATAGAGCTATATTTTACGTTTTAAGACTCGCGCTGAATATTCAGGAAGTCTTGTTTTTGAGTTGGTGACGAGTCCGTACGTGACGTCACTAAAGGAACGCCCCTGACCGAAAAAAAAGACACATTGTAGCAGTCCTTCCATCACGTCAATGTATTTTGCTGTACTTGTTTGGTCTGAAAACCTCGTGTTGCTCCCAAAAGCCGCCAGAAGAGGGTGTCCAAGCTCCATGGAAGGAATTTATCAGCCTGTGGAAACGGGCTGATTCATTCACAACACACACACAACAGCTTGGTGGCCATTTTGTGCCTCTTTTTGGGTGAGACATTTCCCCCCAATGTTGCCTCAAAATGGCACATAATAAATTCTTTAATCGATTGCAACTATTTGAATCATATTCACAACTGGATGTGTAACAAGAAAGCATATTCTCCGAATCTGAAGCCATTGTTTTGATTCTCCAGCAATGAAAGACG